>NC_047071.1:7865101-8165101 GCF_902459465.1 Asterias rubens | reverse complement strand
TACTCGATATACAAAAATACTCGTTTTTTGAACCTATCGTTTGTTTGAATTCTTAACAAAAATATATATACAATAAAACTAACCAGTGAAAAATTCATGGGTGCGTTTTTGAAAAATCGCTGAAAATCCGAGTTAATCTATATCCAAGCAGGAAAATAATCCACAACAATACTCAATATGAGAGAGACATTTGCGTCATCATTATGATCAAATGAGAGCGAGATAAGAGTGAGGAGAGCCCTGGCATGGATGGCCCTCTATGGCATGAGGCGAGTGTGGATAGCTAGTCTCAACGATGACATTTGTTCGTTGCTACAGTTGAGTCTGTAGTACTCTGTAGTACTGTACGGAGCCCAGAATTGGACTCTGACAACCGATTAAGAAAGAGCACTAGACGGCGTCTTATACAAGTAAGCTACAGATGGCACTGTGATTCTGGGAAGATCATAATATGCCTAACTTCCAGCTCTATGATGCCCTACCAAGAGTATCTGTCAAGATGAGTGAACGGAAGATGGGGCTGGTGGGCAACTGTGTCCCCCATCCAGAGCTACCTGTGAGCCACCATAGTTCTTTGGGAAACCATTGATGGAAACAGGAGCAAGGGCAGGAGGAGACTAACATTCGTAGATCAGCTGAAGACGGACGCAACACAACAAGAAGACGACCATCAGAGGTTCCCGAGAAGGCGTCGGCTTAAGACAATATCTCGCTCAACTAATTGGTCTGATTAAACAGTGAAACTGATCCAATGGAGTCTATATCAGTGTAATTTCTCTATCAGGTTGCGTGCTTTCATCTTAATGCACTCGTGAAAACTAAGACCATATTGTGGTTGTATTTTGTTCTTAACATTTATTATACTTCAAAACATAGCATAAAAACAAAAGCCATCGACTTACAAATGTTAATGTGTGTGCATTTTGTTAATATTTAGTTACAAAATGAATTGCTTGAAAACACTTGAATTAGATATGAACCAACATCCCATACAGTCCTTTTTTTCGGAAGTATTTTTATTTTACGATTATAATACCTGTTACCATATTCATAAATACTTATATGTTTAATTATCTCATATATTAACGGTTCAGTGAGTAACTTATAAGCGTACATTTTAGTTCTACATTGGACTCGCCTAACCTAATTTTTTTGGACTTATCTAAAGCATTTGATACAGTTAACCATGCTATCTTGATGCGTAAATTAGAACATTATGGTGTCCGAGGAATAGCGCTAAAATATACTGAACGGCCTATTACTTGCGGTGTACCTCAAGGCTGGTACGTTCTGGGTCCCTTATTATTTATCTTGTACATTAATGACATCTGCAATACATCAGAAAAAAAAATTACATTTTGTTTGTTTGCAGATGACACAAGTTTGTTGTATTCAGATAAAAATGTAGACTTTAATATCGTAATGTAATATCATAATGTAGACCTTAATATTGAGCTCAGGGTAATCACTTCTTGGCTTTTAGCAAATAAATTATGTATAAACGTTCTCAAATCAAATTGTATTATATTTTGTGCTAGCCAGTTCAAGTACACTCAGTCTGTTCCTTTAATTCTAAATAATGTCAATCTTGAGCAGGTTAAGGGTACTAAATTTCTGGGAATTCATATTGATGAAAATTTGACTTGGAAGAAGCATATTGGCACTATAGCAGTTAAAATATCTAGAAATATAGGTATAATGAATCGGCTTAAAAATTTCCTTCCCTGTAGCATATTACTGACCTTGTACAACTCTTTTATTTTACCTTATCTTTATTACGCAATTTTGACATGGGGAAGTCCAACTCCTAAATGTAATAAACTTCTCACTCTTCAGAAACGTGCAGTTCGGGTTATTTCCAAAGCGGACTATTGTGAGCACTCTGGGCCTCTCTTTTGTAATTTAAAACTGTTAAAATTCGTTGACCTTTATCATCTTAACTTAGGAAAGTTTATGTATAAATATATGAATAATCTTTTACCTGCTTGTTTCAACTCCAGTTTTACACTTACCTCAAACATCCACTCCTATTATACCCGTAGCGCTGCTAGGAAAAATCTGTATGTTAACTATCGTAGAACCTCGTTGTCTAAAAATGGTGTTGTCCAGCGTGGCACTTTATTTTGGAATAGTCTGGATGACTCTTTTAAATCATTGCGTACTCTCTCAACTTTTACCAAAAAACATAAAAAACAAAAAACACCTGTTCATGTTTAAATGTTTGTTGAACTTTCAAACAAATGTACATGTCCAAAATAATGGCAGCACTTACATCCTTCACATTTTGGTTAATTATTCGTCTAATTTTTAGCAAAACAAAAACAAACAAAAACAACAACAGGTGGAACCCTATCTTTAGACAGGTCCGATCGACATGACCTATGACCCTTTGTGTACAGTATGACTGAAAGACTCAGAATCTGAAGTTAGAAAACACTTTCATCATAGGCTTGTTTGCAAGTTTAATACAGGTGTTAACAAAGTAAAACAATTATAAAAAGGTGTAAAATCGTCTATATGCAATATCTGAAAAGGTTATTACTTATTAGCTTAGCGAAAAATATGAAATCAACATTACGTATGATTAGTACACAATTCCAGTCGATCTACTGGCAGCCCCTGCAGTACCCTCCCCTGGCATTCGTGTGAATCTGAAAGGGGCGGGGCATCAAACTGAATTTGTTAGACTGGAATATTGTCCACTGGTCCCCGGTTTGATTGTGTATCTATTGAGTACTAAATTAAACATGTCACTGCTACATTGTCGACTATGTAAATCAAGCACTTCTCTTTGTTCTCCAATTGTTTGACTAGTAAAAGAGTCCCCATTAGTTTTGTACACATACTCGAAAGCGAAGCGAGAACGTACTCACTCTGTCAAAACACCCGGTTCCCTATTGAATGGACTAGACAAGCTTATCAGTCAATTCAGTGACTGGAAATTCTTTAGTTCTACTGAAAACATCTTTATTTTGTTTGTTTACCCCTCCAGCGATGTCCGTATTAGCACTGTATACACAGTACTGTCCAGAGATCTGTGAAAAAAAAACCAATCACAGGCTGATTGCTCAGGTGGGATTCGAACACACGACCTTTGCAATTCCAGAGCAGTGTCATACCAATTTGGCATGGCACAGAGCTGAAACACAGCGGTGTACATGTGTAAAACCACAACAAAAATTATTTATCCCCGATGCAATTTAACATCTATTACTTAAAGATAGTTCTTAACATGTTTTCCATAGCTCTGTGAAGAACAAATGTTTAAAATTGATTTTCTTGACGTTTTCCACTAGCAGTGTCTCTTGGCGGCCATTTTGAATTACCACAATACAGTTTCAAGTATTACACGACACTTCAGAATTCTTACTATAATAAATATAAGGTCATTTCATTATAACATCATTTTAAACATACATGTAGGCGTACAGTTCAAAGTCAAAATACATGGTGGCCATGACATGAGTAGAACCATGGTTCTGACCCTAGGATATGCAGCGACAGTCACAACACTTACTACGGTAGGATCGGCTCCGAGTTATTAAAGTCACCTGGAAGTGGTATTTTGTCAAAATAAAGCATTTGTCACTAAAATATGTGTTGTGATGAGTGGAATATAAATAAACAATGAACTAAGGCTCTGAAACATGTGTTTGCATTTTATTTACAAATTTAAATATAGGCCCGACCCGGTCACGGAGCAGACAGCACGCACTGTATGGCTGCTGTGCGGACGGTCCACTCGGATAACCCAGTACGGTGAATCGCATGCAGTGCCAACACAAGATAGTGACGCTTGGCGCAAGCTAAAAACATGCGCTAAAGGTTGAAACAATACCCAATTTTGTTCACGTAAGGCAAATACTCTTTTAGGTTCGTCACGTCTTTCAGGTACCCTTTGACTTCCCCCCTAGCTGGAAAATTTTTCATGTTTTAGAAAAGGAACTTTTCTCTTCATGTCAAAATTTGTGGTGTATTTCGGATTCTCAAAGAAACATTCCAGGTGACTTAATGTTGTATGCAAAAAAATTACGAGCACCTACAAACGCCCCCCTACATTAGTTATCGTGTGCGTACACGATGAGTTTTGACTTATCGTTTTGCTCTCCTCTGCCATTCTATACACCCATCAACGAAATAATAATAGCACTTTATGGGTTGAGCGACAAAGATAGACTTAATGCCCAAATAAATCTCTGTAAAATAACAGATCATTTGTGAAGTATATTATAAGTTTAATATGTGCTTCCAAATTATTTTATTTTCTTTCGAGGAAATCGTACTCTCGAGTCTCTGTTGATGCTTAGTGACACCTTTCATGTTGTGCTTGTGCATTACATTTTAATAATATCCATCAATGAAGCCAACGATGCACCCCTTCATCTCGACAAATTTGCTGACTTCCGAGTGATGTTTGTCGACTTTAAATCGCTCGGGAGAGGTGTCAATACCGAGCCAAAAAATGAAGCTAATGTGCCGCAGTCTCCTTTGCCGTGTTGGTGCTAAAGCCATCACTCGCAAGGGATATCATCCAGCGTGGTGAATGTACTTCAAACGAGGGCACAAACCTAATGAAAGTAAAAGTGGGCCACTTAAAAGAACTCCGGCAGGGATTAGAAAACCCTTACGAATAATACCCTTTAATCTATCGTAATGCACCCACTTTTAGAGTCGTCTTTAAGGAATATGTTGCTCATTTTGAAGGCAGGAATCTGTCTTGATTAAATCAAGTCCTTGGTTCTTGTTGACGTAGATGTTTGCCCCGTGTTATTGGCCGCTTATTTGTATGAATCATGTGCTTCTATGAATCCAAAGTGGTATTTCTCTAAGCCGCTCAACTGAAGAAAAGACACTTGTTCTTACATTCTTCTCAGACAGCGCCGGAGGCAGGGTAAAGGGGTCGCAAGGGGTTATCATTACTCTTGATCTAGGGGCACTTCTGGTCATCTTTACTTTGCCTTTTTTAAAGCCCCGATTCAACGCCTTTTTTTAAGATAATCTGTTAACATAACAATTTGAAACAAATAATCACATTAACACTCTAGGAACTCCAATCCACAAAATCCATAATTCAAATGGGGAAAGCAATATGAGGGTACGTGCCCATTGTGCCCCCCCCCTTGTTTGATTGACTTTGAATTGTTCAGAAGAGAACAACAAGGATCTTGTTTTGCTTTTTTAAATTCCGATTTTTCCCCTCCATCAAATAAATCATTATTCTGGAATATCACTGACCAATAATGACGTTCTAGTCTTCAGCAGCGAGTTCCGCATGGTTTGGAGGTTAATAACACACCTCATCAGCACCAAATAATCACCAATAGATCATTCTTCTTATTTGCCAGTCTAAGGCCAATACATATATATATTATTAATATCTAGATTGTAGTAATGCCCCCCCCCCCTTCAACCTTAAAGTCACCTGGAAGTGGTCTTTTTTCAAAATAAAGCTTTTGTCACTAATATGTGTGTTTTGATGAGTGGAATTATTATTATTATTTTTTATTATTATTATTTTATTCGCCATAACAGTACAAAACAAAATACTTTGACAACATTATACCCCAAGATGGGCAAGGGACAACAAAAGCAAATACATACTATGATCCGTAGATCTGTTGCCCCACACCTGGGGTACACAATAAAATTAATATAGATTTAACATAATATAGTACACAAAGCAATAATAAAAGCAGAAAATTAAAAATCAATAGAAAATGCTAAATATATATTAAGAATAAAAAATAAATTAAATTAAAAATAAATAAATAAGTAAAAATAACAGATGGGGTAAGGATAAACAATAAAGGGAAATAAATAAATAAATAAAACCTTAACTTGTAGATAAATTAAAACGACTTAAAATATTGCACAAGTGATAGGGCTAAAGCTACTATTCAGTAGATTCATGAGGTTGACAGACAGAAAATCTAAGTGATTTGAGAAAGCTGTGGAAGGGCAAGAGCAGTAGTGAATTACGAATGTTTTCTGGCAAACTAGACCAAAGTCTGGGAAAAAGATGAGGAGCAGATAAGTGCAGAGCATCGGTTCTAGCATACAGGTGTTTGAAGGTGAGAACATTAGGATATCTATGGTTGACAGAAATGATGTCTGCCACATCGCAGTGAATAAGGTTAAACTTACACTTAATGATAAAATACAAAACAGAAAAATTACGACGAATTGACAGAGACGACCAGTTGAGGGACTTAAGTCTATCGGGGTAGGACATCTCACCCATCCTCTGCCCAAGAATAAACCGAGTAGCACGTTTTTGTACCCGTTCGAGGTCCTGAGTCTGGAGAGATGTATGAGGGAGCCAAGCTGGCATGCCATATTCTAAAATTGGGAGAACTAGGGATTTATAAAGACAGAACTTAGCTGAAACAGAAGAATTGAAAGCAATGGTCTTAATGAGGCCCAATGTTCTATTGGCACTTGAAACAACATTTTTTACATGGTTATTCCAAGAAAGCTGAGCATTCAGAGTGACTCCAAGGTGTTTGACAGAGGATGTGGGTTGCACAGGAAAACCTGAAAGAGTGTAAACAGGGAGGTCGAGAGAGTGTTTACGGGAAATATGCATGATTTTGGACTTTGTAGGGTTGAACGTCATACCATTGGAAACACTCCAAGTGCTTAGCTCATCGAGGTCATGCTGGAGGGAACTTACATCTAAACAGGAACGGATTGGACGATAAATTAATACATCATCAGCGAAAAGAACACAGTTAGAACTGAGGTTGTAAGATATATCATTGATGAATAAATTGAATAACAGAGGCCCAAGAACACTTCCTTGAGGAACACCAGAGCTAACTACGGACCATGAGGAGTTCATACCAACAAATGTGACTCTTTGTTGACGATCAACCAGAAAATCTTTTATCCAGCTCCAGAGAGATCCACGGATGTTAAAGTTACTGGCAAGTTTACGAACAAGTATATGGTGGTGCATACGATCAAAGGCTTTGCTCAAAAGGAACAAAACCATGCTGCTTATCAGACAATAAACAATTAGAATTTAAATGATCTTTAACAGCATTAGCTAACAGTCTCTCCATGATCTTGCTAACGAGAGAAGTGAGAGCAATAGGCCTATAGTTGCTAAGAAGGGAACGGTCACCAGATTTAAACACAGGGGTGATGTTGGCAAGCTTCCAACCACGGGGAAGGCGTCCACAGGCAATGGAATCATTGAAGATTCTACAGAGAACCGGAGAGATTGTAGAAACTGTGTTACGCAAGAATTTAGTGTTGATTCCATCTGGCCCAGGAGCCTTCCCCAGAGGTAAGGAAGATAAGGTACGCTGAATATCATCAACTGAGAAGTTAATACTAGACAGAGCTGGAATGGGAAAATCTCATGTGGGAGGGTCTTGACAAACGGGGACATCAGCAGAAAAAACTGAAGCAAAATAAGTATTAAAAGCACAAGCTATTTCATGGGGGTTGACTAGTGTTTGGGCTCCATGTTTAAAAGACAACGGGGTAGGTGATCGTTTTCTACTACGAACAAAGGACCAAAACCGTTTTTTGTTATCCTTAGATGAAAACATGTTATCAACAAAGTGTTTATAAGCCTTGCGGGACCAATATTTTAGCTGCTTACGTACAAGTTTGTAAGTGTTCCAATCAACAAGAGATCCAGAGCGCTTAGCCTTGGAAAACAGTTTACGCTTTACAGAGCACAAATGTTTCAGGTCAGCATCAACCCATGGAGAATTGTTTCTTTTCCTTGTCCGCTTCCTAGAACCAGGAATGGCGTCTTTTACAGCAGCATTAATCAGATCCAAAACACCTTCCTATGTAGAGTTGATGTCATCTTTGTCAAAAACAAGATCCCAGGGTGCATATTGGAGGAGAGCGTTGAGATGAGAGATAGAATCAGGATTGTAAGACAAAAACTGTCTAACAACAGAGGGATGCGGAGGAGAAGTGTTCAGACGAGTGACGAACTGAACGGCAAGGTGATCGCTGGTAACAGGGTTGGGAACAGTCTCAACGGATACAAAGTTATGTGGAGAACTACTGAAGACCAAGTCGATAGTGGACCCAGAAGAAATGGTATCATCACTACAAGGGGGATGAGTGATGTCGGTGACAAGCTGAAATAGGTTCAACGAGTCGGCAAGTTTAAACAAACGAGAACGGTTCGGGGAGTCGGCTACCGCAGGATTACAGTCAATGTTGAAATCTCCCATGAAAATAATACAGTCAAATTTGAGAAGAAAGTGATCCATTCTTGAGACCACGGCGTTGAGATCATCCCAAAACGAAGTAGTGGCACAGGGAGGGCGATATAATGTGCCAAGAAGACATCTACCTCGCTGGCAGGATAACGACACCCACAAGAGTTCAAGATCGGGGGAGTCAAACTCGGCATGGTGGACAGGATGAAGGTTTGCTTTGACTGCAGCCAAGATGCCACCACCGCGAGAAGGACGGTCCTTACGGAAGATCAAGTAGTCGTCAGGGAGTCCCAAGATGGCGTCCGAATCATGTTCCTTGAGCCAAGTCTCCGTCAGAGCCAGGGATGTCAGGTGGGGTGGAAAGGCGATTGAAGTGGCAAGATCCAAACCCTTGTTTCGGACACTGCGAGCATTAAATAACAGCCCAGATAGGTGACTAGGGGATGCGGTTGGGGCTGATAGGGTGCTATCGGATACACTTGGAAGTCTTCTGATGTCAACTGATGGATGAGAGGAGTTTGGCAAGTCGGCAAAAGCTTCTTGGAATGAAGTGTCACTGCATGAAGAAAATGGCAGTGATGCACTCAAACAGTTGGGACAAAACCAGTCAATTGTACTTGAGATGAGCAGGGTGTACTGGGTAATGTTCATCTCAGGAATACACTTCTGATGCCAATACAGGCTGCAATCTTCACATAGGAGAGATCTTTGGTTGGATTTCACTGGGCGATTACAATTACCACAGGGGTCCTTAACAGGACCAGGATTGACTTCAATGTCTCCAGACATTGCAAGGGGTAAATTAAATGTAGCTGTAGAGTTTGGATAATAGTTAATTGAAGCTTTGCCAAACTTACTTCTAGAGCTGTGGTATCCAATAGATAGTTTGATGGTCAGCCATATTGGATGCACACAGGCTTGGTGTAGTCCATTGATTGCAGGAGTGGACAAAGGGTGGCATGGTCGTGACAATGGAATCGGCCAGGTGTGGACTGCATGATGCAACTGCCTTTGAAGACTGGTAGAAGTTGAGGAAATTCTGATGGGAAAACACGACATAACCCATCTTTCTCAGCAGCAAATCCATCAGGAAAACAACCATTCTGATCAGCAACCAATAACCTTTCATCTGGTATCAAATTTACACTGCATAGAGGGCTGTGGACAGCAAAATCAATAATGGGAGAGCCAAACACAGAGCATGCAAGCAAGTAGCCATCTTTACATTATTATAAACAGAATGTGAATAAACAGTTAACTAAGGTTTTAAAAAATCAGTTCTTATGTTATTTACAAATTTAAGAGTAGACCCCGACCCAAGAGGGCGCTGTTCGTGACGTCAATCGAGGCAGACTTTGCCTGTAATGCGTAGAGTAAACACAATTGCAAAGTACATGTAAGGACCAAGTCGTGAGTTTGTACGTTTCAAAAAAAACAAAAAACGAATTGGACATACATGTACTTTGCACGTGTGTTTACTCTACGCATGACGTCACAAAAGGGGTAGGCGGAGTCAGCCCCCAAACAACTTTATATATTTTTTAAACATATAAATCGTGACAAACAATTACTAAAAAAATTGTTTTATTGTTCGTAAGCATATACTCTTATGTTTGAAAGAAAAAAATATATTTTCCAGGTGACTTTAATAATAATTAATATAAAACATTCATCTATAGTCACCGTCAGGTTTAAAGGCATTGGACACTATTGGTAATTACTCAAAATAATTATTATCATAAAACCTTTCTTGATTACGAGTAATGGGGAGAGGTTGTTAGTTTAAAACATTGTGAGAGAAACAGCTCCCTCTGAAGTGCCGTAAATTTCGAGAAAGAAGTAATTTTCCACGAATTTGATTTCGAGACCTCAAGCATCAGAAAGCATACAACTTCGTGTGACAAGGGTGTTTTTTCTTTCGTTATTATCTCGCAACTTCGACGACCGATTGAGCTCAAATTTGTATAGGTTTGTTATTTTATGCATATGTTGAGATACACGAAGTGAGAGGACTGTTCTTTGACAGAATTTTTACCAACTGTCCAGTGTCTTTTTTTCATATGCTGTATAAAATAAAGTCATAAAAGTAAGAGGCCATGCATTGTGTCTCTTTAAAGGCACTGAACACGTTTGGTAAATGTCAAAGACTATAGTGTTCCCACTTATAGTGTATCCCATCATAAGCGTAAAACAACAAGCCTGTAAACATTTCGGCACAATTGGTCAACGAAGTTGCGAGCAATATGATGAAAGAAAAAATACCCTTGTTGGACGAATTTGTGTGCTTTTAGGTAGGAATAAAAGACTTCTAGCTAGAAGTCTTTTATTATTTTAATGAGAAATTACCCCATTCGTATAAACTTTGTGCTTCAGAGGGAGCCGTTTATCACAAAGTTTTAACTATCAACAGCTCTCAAATGCTCGTTACCAAGTCAGTTTTTAAGTTAATGTTTAGTTTGAGTAATCCAATCGTGTAACTTCCCTTTAAAAATACTCTTCATCAAGTCAGCCTTTCAAAGCATCTTCTGAGCATCTTTAAGACCAGTATTCTTCCCAACAAATATGCATAGGTCTACAATTAGCAAATCTATGGAAATTTTGACTCATAGAATTTGCAAGAGGATAAAGGTACAAAAAAACCTTGTTGCACACAATGTGTTTTCTTTCAGGCCTGAAGTATTTTAATATTTCATTACTTCAGAGGGAACCGTTACTCACCATTATTAATACTATCAACACCTGTCTATTGCTCGTTACCAAGTTAGTTTTTATGCTAGCAATTATTTGTGAGTAATTATGGACAAAGAATTCCCGATACAACGAAGAAAGCCCATTAGCGGACTGGACTGCGCAAATATCGCTTCTAGTAGAACATCATGGGAAAGTTGAAAGAGTGCAATTTCATTCCGTTTACACCTTTAATAAATACCTCGGAGAGTTCATGCACTCTGATTGGTCGACGATTGGTCACTTGGGGTGTATTAACCTGTGATGTTTAGAGACATCGTTAGGGATAGAGCAATTCATCCTGCTAACAATGTCTTCCTAGCTGTCATAAATAGTGCTTGAAAGAGAACAGCAGCTGCCGCTAACACTCCATAAAGGACGGTGACATTTCCGAAGATGTAAACTCTGTCCAAAAAGAATCCATCAAGCTGACAGCATCTGTTCTGATTCTTCATTGAGTTGCACGTTTACATATGCGGCAGAAAGGGTTTTTACGTGAAATTACGAAAAATTCCATCGCTTCAAAAATAAAACTGATATTTATATGCAGGTCATCATTGACAAAGATACATAGACTTGTCACTGATGACAACACGCCGATCATCATTTGTAAGAAATATTGGTGTGATGTTTTATCATATGAATGGATGCATGTCATGTGTATAAGCCTGTGAATTAGCACGTCTTGAAATGAAGCAGAATTAAACGCTATGGTAAAGATAGGCCTAAGTGTCATGCAGCATTTTATAAGGGCCTTGATAACATCTCGATTAGACTACTGCAATTTGTTATTCAATAGCAACCCAAAGAAGAAGTTTGGTCGCTTACAGTTTCTTCAATTATAAGGCTGTTAGACTGGCACCTAAGCACACACCAACTTCTCCCCCTTATTGCTGACATTACCTGGCTCAGAATCCTTCAAAAGATACAGTTCATAATCCTAATAGGAGGATTTTTGCAATACTTCTGAACTTCACTGAGTTACTCCATACCCAACATTCTGCCTATAATATTGTGTTTATCATGCAGAACTAGCTACCCTGGGTTTTCTGAAGTCAAATACTATACGGCTGGAGACGGTCTTTTCTCGTTCACTGTCCATACACTCTTATCATCACGTAAAAGTTGGATCATCTTAATGTGCGGTTTCAAAACATCTTAAAGAGCCAATGAAGGATGATCTCAATATTTCAACTATTACCTTTTTATGGCCAAATAGACATCGTAGATACCGGTTAATAACCATTTTACTCTAAAAATTTGCATTTTGTAACGAATAACTCGAGTCAAAAATGCACCCGGCCGCGCGGCTTTTTCAACCGAGAGTCAAAAACGGCTTATCTGTTATAATGACCTCTTGACGCCAGTGACGATATTCCCCTAATTGGGTGTGAACACAGTTCTCCAGCTTTGGCAAACTGAGGGCGCTATTTTCCACACCAAATAGCCGCCACTGACGAGATGATTCCTTTGTCGCGCAGGTTTGTTTGTCCCCGCGTTTTTCAGAAATTTTGCTAGAAGCGTTCTGTAGAAAAAATTTTTTTACCATGTTTTAACGTGAGGTAAGAGACTCGTTTCGTGTTTTTTAATGTTTCCTATAGGGACTCCAGCTATTAGAAAACTGTAAGAGACAGGGTACAAACATAAATGCGAAATTCCGGAAAATACGACAGAAGAAAAAGTCGCAAATTCACAGCAATTTAACGGGTTCTCTCGTTAAAAAATGATAGTTATTAATAGAAGTAACAGTGTGTTGAACCGGTCTTGACTATACTGTGTGACCCGTGATTACCATGCAGTCAAGAGCGGCGCGATAGTACTGCTATTCCATAAATAAAAATCTCATAAAAATTAATTTTTCAAATATTTTCCGGACGTTAGAGGCTGAAAGGCAGTGGACACTAAGTATGCCTGTAGGTCAACACTAACAATAATTATTAGCATAAAACCTTCCTTGGTAACGAGTATTGGGGATCTGTTAATAATATTAAACATTGTGAAAAACGGCTCCCTCTGAAGAAACGTAGCTTTCGAGAAATAAGTAAATTTCCACGAATTTGATTTCGAGACCTCATATTTAGATTTTGAGGTTTCGAAATACTAAGCATCGGAAAGCCAAAAACAACGATTAACAAGGGTGTTTGTTCTTTCATTATTAGCTTACAAGTTCGACAACCAATTGATGAGCTCAAATGTTCAACGGTTTGTTATTCTATGCATATGTTGAGATACACCAATTGAGAAGAATAGTCTTTGACAATTACCAGCAGTGCCCAATGTCTTTAGATAAGCCGAGGCTTGTAGAAAACAGTCTTCATACAGACAAAGAAAACAAACAGCGAGCCACGAAACAAGGACAAGACAGACAAAACGAACAATGAGTTTTTAAGATGCTGACGATAAATACAAAGCATTCAAGTATACCATGTTAACTGAAGATGACAGTAGGTATTCCATGATTGGTATTCCCGTCCTTGTTAACCACTTTGGGGGTTTCATCTTTAAGTTCTACGTATTCCTATAATGAGTGTTCTTCTCGTGTGTTTTATCAACATTGTCAATACCGTTATATTTCCACAGATGCTGTCAATGTGCGTCACGGCGCCAGCTTCAAAGTAATACGTCTCAAACAATGACATCAGATCAGTTGGGATCCGATTAACAGGATTCTAAGCAAAGGTTTTTGACATTCTTGCTGACAAATATAAAACTTGTTTAAGCTTTTAAAAAGTGGTCAAAGCTTTTTGGATAAAATCCAAGATGAGTGTTCAGTACACATCAGATGAGAGTGAATTCGCGTTATGTGACTTACTATCTTCAGCTACCGAATGCGATGAGAACACTACTATCGCCTTACCTGAATTCACGCCATTCACGGCGTTCAAGGTGGGCGTCTTGGCTCTCATGATAGTATTTTCCACCGTTGGAAACTGCATTGCCATTGCCGTCACCTGCAAGATCCGTGGTCGCCGGAAATCCACAGTGACTACGCTGATCCTAAACCTGGCAGTCAGTGACCTCATCGTGACGTACTGCCACATGCTGGTCCATATGATATGGTACTCCACCGACGCATGGCTAGGTGGGGAAGCTCTGTGTAAAATCGCTAAGTTCTTCTCTAACTTTGGCTTATTTGCTTCATCCTTCATCACTGTGGATGTTGGGTTGGACAGGTGCCTGGCAGTACTTCGCCCGTTGGGGCACCGTCAGCGACCGTTCCATATTAAGATGATGATTATAACCTCGTACATGGTTGCCTTTCTCTTCAGTATTCCACAGGTAGGTATTTTTGAAATTGTTGCTAAATGAAATAAAGCTAAGGCTCCATTTCAAAGCTGCTAAACGAACAAACTTGCTTAGCATATATACAAGAGCTGTATGGACAGAGTTGCGACACAGAGGGACATGGCTAGTTTTCCTGTGTTACCTAGTTACTGGACGCCATTCTCGGCAAAGCCCAGTTCGCAGTCATGCCAGGTATTGTTGAAAGGGAACTTACTAGGTCAAACTCAGTTTTTAAATGTGCTCATCCATTGTTCCAACAGCTACAAATCTCTAACTTCGAGTTAAAATGGTATACGATTGCCATCCTATCTTATACACTCCCATGGTGCGAAATTTGTTACATCCAAAAACATCCATTTGATTGCGTCACATTTCAATCATACGGATTTAGTCAATCCTAAATGTCCATAAATATTAAATCAAAGCGACGTTCATGACCTTTTCACCAACGAGAAATATCTAATGGGTTGTACAGTTTGATTTATTGGTGACATCCATTGACGTCATGTTTGAAAATGTTCTCTCAAAAAACATAAATATTGCAAATGTTTACACTTATTTAAAGGAACATACAGAATTGGTTTTGCTAACAAAACAGTTACTGGCAGTGTAGGCACTTTATGTAATCCACCGTATACATAAACTGACAAACCTGCAGAAGTTTGAGATCGATCGGCCATCTGGGTAACGAGAAAATAGTGACAACCGATTATACATTTACATTTAAACTCCAAACGCAAACTTAAATTATATATTTCTCGTCAAATATGGCATGTCAGGCAGAAATATTTGAGATGTTTTCAACTATCATCATCATCATTAGACCGTGTAAGTTTGATGTAAATCGTGATCTTCACGATTTTCTTTTCTTACCAATTTTGTAACGTTCCTAACGTGGGAGCACAGACAATAGAAATTGTACATGTTTTTTAAGGACAGAAAAAACACCTTAGTTACTTTTTAAGCCTAATCCAATATATATTCAGAGTAATTTTTTTAATTAGTTCTGAAGCCATGGGTATAATTGATTAATTGTAGATAGTGTTGTATTCATTTGGTGTAAATCCCTTCTCATTCAGAGTGTTCCGATGTCTAAAAAATACAAAGATACTTACTCTCCAGTCAAAAAGCCTGCGGCCGAATCAAATATAGACTTGTGGACAAGTCGTTAATATTCTGCCGCAGTGAGATAGTCGAGTTGTGGCGGTGCTCTCGCGAGATCACTGTCTCGCGCGAACTGCTGCTGGTTGAAGACTTCTGCTCCACATTAATTGGGACCGTAGTCCTTGAGAGCAGTAGTCTCGCGGGCCAGCAGTCTCGCGAGAATACCGCGGGAATCGCGGGAGATTCGGAATAGAGTCGGAACGCTATCGCGACAGACATTTAACGACTTGTCCACAAGTCTAAATAAATTACCGTATAACACTGTATTGTGAATCTGGATCCATATCCAGCGGTCTAGTGGACAACCTCTACGCATATAATACACAATTCCTTTTACAACTTTCAAAACGTAACCACTGAAAAGTAATAATTTTGAGTGCAAAACAAGTTTGTTTTTGTTTTTGTTTTATTTTTAAAAAGGCGTACATTCTATTCGATGAAAGTTCTACTTGCATTCTTGTTTGATGATATACTGCGTTAAAAAAAAATTAACGAGTCTGCATGGGTGAGCAAAACTTGGTTGTAATTGTACCGCTTCAATATCAAATGTGATGGGCTGACGTAAGATGGCGCCCACCTGCCAGCCAGCCAACGATCAATCTTAAATGAAGTCAAACAGTTCGCTCGTGTTGAAATGGGAGGTCCCTACTATATAGTACTTGAATAAGAACGGGAGGGCGCATAGTCTAGATTCGTCATATGGATCGGTAAAATCTCAATCAAACTGCGCCTATTAAGTTTGTCAGGACCCGGTGTGGCGGTTTCAGTCTTCCGCCGTGTTCAGTTTTCCGGGTGACGTAGCCGGACATTTCACCACGTTGTTGGAACGGTTTAAGCTTTCCGGCGTGTTCAGTTTTCCGGGTGACGTAGCCAGACAAAAATACAGCCGCGAGTACCCTGGCGAGTACTGTAGTTCTCTCAGTGACCCCAAATTGTTTATTATTACGATTCTTTTCTGTTTAGTCACATTCTCTTGCCCCATCTTTACACGTATCTTCACACTGCTTGTGCCACACCAAATTCTCTCATACGATCCACGCGTTCGCCGCTCGTTGTACTCGTGGACGCCGCCATGACCACAGCTACCGAAGTAACACGGATGACTCAATACAGCACTAAAAATTGACTACTTTTGTTTGCTGTGCGCAGGCATCGCATGACGTAATGTTACCGTATTTGGTCATTCGGAAAACTGAACACGGCGGAAAGTTGAAACCGCCACACCGGGTCAACACTGCCATTGTGTGTATTGCGTCCGAAACTGAATTGAAGGGTTTTGATACCTTTTGTAATATCAGTTTTTGGCCAAGACATGAATCTATTCTCACTGTGAATGTACTTGTAGAAGTTTCAGTTTTAAAGTTTTATTTATTTATCATCAATTTATGACATTTCAGACAAAAATAATTCAAGGGATGATTTCTACTATCATCATCATTTTGACCGGCGTGTAAGTTTGATGTAAATCTGTGATCTTCACGATTTTTGTTCTTACCAATTCTGTAACGTTCATTTAACGAATCAAATCCAATCATTAAGTAAAAAATTACATTACACAACTATTTCACATGGCTTTCTATGCATAAAAGCAGCCATAGAGACTCGGGTCTTAGCAATATCCCCATTCGACCACATTCACCAATCACCATTACTCTCACTATCAGCTACTGTCGACTATATCAAGGCTTCTGGGACATTATACCCAAAACGTGATCATATATAATGTGTATTACTTAAAGCCATTGGACACTTTCGGTAAACAGTATTATCCTAGGCCCAAACCTCGTGTATCACAACTAATATATAAAATAACAGACCTGTGAAAATTTAGGCTCAATCGGTCAACGGATTCGAGAGGAAATAACGGGAAAACCCACCCTTGTGTCCGCACGTTTCGCCGTGTCATGACATGTGTTTAAAATAAATCCGTAGTTCTGGATATCGAGAATTGATACTGTTTTAACGTTTATTATTTTAAGACAAGACTTTCACCATTACCTTCTGTAAACCCTGTAAGTTATTTGTAAATCTGTGATGTATTTTTTGTTTCCAATGACTTTAATCAGTGCTGCGGGTTCACTCTCGATGCTAACGCACCCTTCCAATGTTTGTACAAAATAATGTCGGTCCCCTTTTCCTTCAGACACTTGGCCATTTCCTTGGGAAATTCAAAACTGTGATGTACTCATTTTACAATAGAAAGGGTTCTCATACGACTGGGGAATTTTGTTTTCTTCAAGTATCTACCCTTGCGATAAAATGGTGCAAATTACCATTGCATTTTATACCCTCCCAGTGCGAAATGTGTCAATGTACAAAACATCTAATGACACCATTTTGAGAAAAAAAATGGGTCTTTACATTTGTGTTCCATTAGTATTCCATCTGAAATTAAGCATTAACAAAAGAGAATGAACTGTGTGACCTGTGACATACTTCCGCACCCTAGAAACTTGCACCTGTAGAAATTGTGATAAAACGTTTTATTACGTTAACACACATCTCCTTCTTGCGGCAAATTTCCACTCGTTCAATTTTAAGATTCTATCTCACTTTTATTTGGGACCATGCATTTGATTCATCTTTTAAATGTGAACTCAGATTACAACATAACCTTTCTGTTGTAGTGTGGAGTGAACCTTGTTATCATGACACTTTCCATTTTGTTTTTAAATTTAAGTAAAACATGCAGGTTTTTTTTAACTACAGGTTTATCGGTGAACGTGGATATCTTTAATGACGTCATTTGGTGATTCAGATTGAATGCTGTCCAAACATGTCTAGCCTATGAACCTATGGTGTATTATTAATTGATGTGTCGGACAACGCAAAGGTGCTGCATGTTTTATGTAAAAAGGTCACCCTTAATAAAAACATTTAGGCTACACATTAACCCTTCGAAAGTGTGCAGGTGTATTGTATCAATTTAATCATCTGGAACGGAGCCTTGCATTTGTCAGGTACATTTAAATGATGTTGCCCACCTAAGCCCCATCACAGTGTTTGGGTGCTTCTGACTCTGCCTGGTAAACACCGAACCTAAAGCTCAACCTTTTCTCAAAACCTGCTAAGTTTAAACCAAACCGTGACCGTGAACCAGTGTGTAAAATTACAACAAATCATGCCACCACAAACACGTTAAGAATGTCCAGTCGAATGTTTGTGTGTTTCTAAAAAAGCTTCCCCTCTTCCATTTTGGCTGGTTTTCCAGTAGGAGTCAACCAGAATCAATCGATCGTTGTTGCTCTAACCTAGACCTGTGCGTTAACGTTCAGATGCTAGTGTTAAAGACAACGGACATGGTAATTTTCAAAGACCAGTCTTCTCACTTGGTGTATCTCAACATACGCATAAAATAACCAACCACTGAAGATTTCAGCTCAATTGGTCGTCGAAGTTACGAGATTACTATGAAAACAAAAACCTTGTCAAACGGAGTTATGTGCTTTCAGATGCTCGATTTCGAGACTTCGGGTTCTAAGGTCTAGAAATCAGATTCGTTATAGAAAACTAAGTCACCTCGGAGGGAGCCGTTTCCCACAATGTTTCATACTTTCAACCTCCCCCCATTACTCTTTACCAAGTAAGGTTTTATGCTAATAATTATGTTGAGTATGTACCAATAGTGTCCACAGCCGTTAACGTTGCAAATAGAGCAGACGTAGTGATCAATCATCGCCAGACCAGCTGCAACTTTATGCTGACTCTTGTCTTTCAGAACGGTTTTAGAACGGTCCATTTCTCAGTCAATCATGATGTTACAACATTATTGGGCTAAACAAATACTTGTCTTTTACATGGAAGAAAGGTGTTATTCCCAGTTCATATCAAAAGCTTGGGTGTTAAAATTTACACCTTGGGTGTTGTCAAATTAAACAATATTAACATCTGGCGGTAAAATACCTTATTTTTGCTGAAACAATATTTATTATTATTTAAAGGCAGTGGACTCTATTGGTAATTACTCAAAATATTTGTTATAAAAAAACCTTACTTTGTAGCGAGTAATGGGGAGAGGTTGATAGTTTAAAAAATTGTGAGAAACAGCTCCCTCTGAAGTTTTTAAGAAAGAAGTAATTTTCCACGAATCTGATTTCGAGACCTCAGATTTAGAATTTAAGGTCCCGAAATCAAGCATCTGAACGCACACAACTTTGTGTGACGAGGGTGTTTTTTCTGTCATTATTATCTCGCAACTTCGACGACCGATTGAGCTCAAATCTTCACAGGTTTGTCATTTGATGCATATGTTGAGATACAGCAAGTGAAAAGACTGGTCTTTGACAATTACTACCACTGTCTTTAACCACCCTGCTATGTTGTCTGTCAAAAGCCGTGGTGTCAATTTATTCACCCCAGTTTTTACTGTGTCAATGTTTTATCAGTGTCACTGGTTTTTATCTCCTTCAACCTGGTGTACAGGCGACTTTCTAAAAAAAAAAAACATCACACCCTTGGAATTCCCCCTAACTTTTCATTTAAAGGCTAGCCCAATTTGTCGCCGAAATATATTATTACGAATGCAATATTGTTTGCTGATTTTGTTTGCTCTGAGCGAATTTTGGCAGACGCTGTGTTTTAATCAAATTAAATTATACAACAGCTTGTGCATAATGATACACAATATACATGTTACATGCAAAGGTGTTTGTGCATGGCTGTTGGACGTGTGTGCGGCAGCTAAATTGAGCCTGAGCCCTAAATGTAGCCTGACCTAAATGTAGCCCCAAACATGTACCTAAATGTAGCCCGGACCTTTAGGTGCCGCACAGACGTGAGTCGAACAATGCCAGTATACCGACAATCCTTTATTCATAGTTTGATACCACTTACCATTGACGGATTAACCCTTAATTAAATGTAAACGTATAAATACTTTCTCGAATCTATGGAGATAGCTTATCAAAACTTATCTAAATTGGTGGTTGCCAAATTTACCTAAAATCTTACCTTGCAATGGTGTGCAAAAACATTGAAAATACCAATTGGCAATTTCACAAAGAGTGTGTTACACTTTTCTTGTTGTCTGTTTGTACATGGGGCTGCAACTGTACTGAAACGCACAACCTAAAGAACAATCTTTAACCAGTTGTCAATTACGTCAATATAATTATGGGATGTAATTGAGTTTGGTTCTTGGCAATGGCAATGTTATTTAGTTCAAAATTAGGGACACGTTACCAACTCGACCAAACCTCGCAAAGTTCTACATTATTTGTCCTCGTAGCACAGTCTCAACGGAAATTCGTTGTTACATTAACATTGCATTCCTGCTATTTGCCACAATTCCAACGAAACATCCAACGGTGCTCTGTGATTGACTCTAGATTACTTTACCCAACAGCACTGGCCATGTACAAATTTGTAACTGATATCATTCAAATGCCATTAAAGCCATTATACACTTTCGGTAAACAGTACTGTCCAAGTCCCACAGTTCGTGTATCACAACTTATATATGAAATAACAAACCTGTGAAAATTTAGGCTCAATCGGTCATCGGAGTCGGGAGAAAATAATGGGAAACCCAATCTTGTTTCCGCACGTTTCGCCGTGTCATGACACGTGTTTAAAATAAATCCGTAATTCTCGCTATCGAGAATTGATATTGTTTTAATGTTTTCTCAAAAAGTAAAGCACTTCATGGAATAATATTTCAAGAGAAGTCTTTCACCATTACCTTCTTTAAACCCTGTAAATTATTTGTAAATCTGTGAACTGTGGGCTTTAATGACTGCATATTCCTAAGACGTTTAATGTTGGATGTGATAGTCTGTTCTATTTGTTATTTATTGTTAGGTGTTCGGCCAACAGCCGAACAACTATTGTTAGGTGTTCGGCCAACAGCCGAACAACTATTGTTATTGTTCTGTTTTTTTTTTTTCCTCGCGTTCTTCTTTCCCTGCGAACCTTCTCCAGCAATTTTAAACAAAAGTAAAGCTTGTACAAACTTAAAACTTACTATGTACATACGCTGTATCTCAACGAATATGAATGCTATGATGTTCATACTTGGGCATCAGATAGATAAAGACTTGGACAACATTTGAAAAGTTAACGCCAAAATCGTATGACCTTAACTTCCGGTCGTTACCCTGGGTCAAAGTTCGCCTTCGCATTTTTTCATCAAAAAACAACTTTTGAGCTTTAAAACAAAAGCAAAGCTTGTACAAACTTAAAACTTACTATGTACATAGGTTATAGTGATTAGATGAAACCGCCACTTTTTTGGAATGATGACGTCATTGATGACATCATGACAGGGTTTTTAATGTTCAAAAATGATCATTTGCTTGTTGCTGTATCTCAACGATTATAACAGCTATGATGTTCATACTTAGGCATCAGATAGTTTAAGACTTACACAACATTTGAAAAGTTAACGCAAAAATCGTACGACCTTAACTTCCGGGTCGTAACTCTGGGTCAAAGATCGCCTTCGTGTTTTTTTATTCGTTTTTTTTTCATCAAAAAACAACTTTTGAGCTTTTAAACAAAAGTTAAGCTTGTATAAACTTAAAACTTACTATGTACATAGGCACCAGTGAGTTGATGAAACCGCCACTTTTTTGGAATGATGACGTCATTGATGACGTCATGACAGGGATTTTAATGTTAAAAAATGACCATTTGCTTGTTGCTGTAGCTCAACGAATATAAAAGCTATGATGTTCATACTTGGCCATCGGATAGATAAAGACTTGGAAAACATTTGAAAAGTTAACGCCAAAATCGTACGACCTTAACTTCCGGGTCGTTACCCTGGGTCAAAGTTCGCCTTCGTGTTTTTTGATTCGTGTTTTTTCATCAAAAAACAACTTTTGAGCTTTTAAACAAAAGTAAAGCTTGTACAAACTTAAAACTTACTATGTACATAGGTAATAGTGATTAGATGAAACCGCCTCTTTTTTGGAATGATGACGTCATTGATGACGTCATGACAGGGTTTTTAATGTTCAAAAATGATCATTTGCTTGTTGCTGTATCTCAACGATTATAACAGCTATGATGTTCATACTTAGGCATCAGATAGTTTAAGACTTAAGCAACATTTGAAAAGTTAATGCAAAAATCGTACGACCTTAACTTCCGGGTCGTTACCCTGGGTCAAAGTTCGCATTCGTTTTTTTTTATTCGTTTTTTTTCATCAAAAAACAACTTTTGAGCTTTTAAACAAAAGTTAAGCTTGTATAAACTTAAAACTTCCTATGTACAGTATAGGCATCAGTGAGTTGATAAAACTGCCACTTTTTTGGAATGATGACGTCATTGATGACGTCATGACAGGGTTTTTAATGTTAAAAAATTACCTTTTGCTTGTTGCTGTATCTCAACAAATATAAAAGCTATGATGTTCATACTTGGGCATCGGATAGATAAAGACTTGGACAACATTTGAAAAGTTAACGCTAAAATCGTACGACCTTAACTTCCGGGTCGAAGGTCGGGTCAAAGTTCGCCTTCGTGTTTTTTTCATAAAAAAACAACTTTTGAGCTTATCTACGGCATAACTCAAGATTGAGATCGATTTGAACCTTGAAACTCAATAGATAGTTGAACACTAGTATTTTTAAGACAACACAGGCCTAATTACGTCATAATGACGTCATCAGGTATTGAATAACAATAAAATGTGTAAAAATCATATGGCGCAAAAGTTTTTGGGGGAATTCCCAACAGCGCTCTCTTTTTGCCCACCAAAGAGGGCGCTGTTGATTATCAAATCTGTGTACAGCATCAAGTGCAGGGGTGAGCTAGATTTTTAAAGGGCTTTCATAAGTTGCAAACAAAAAAAACTGATGCCAATCTCACACAAACATAATTATTGCATTTGTGAAGAAACAAGGCGTTCAAAAGTGTGATACAAGTTTAACTATAAAATAACGACACATTGTATAAAAAACATCTTTATGGTTCAATGTTTTTGAACTACGTCATCACGTAACGTCCAACCGAACACCGTGTTTTTGTAATTAACAAAAAACACTATGTCTAGTTATTGTTCTGTTTTATTATTTTTTTTTCCTCGCGTTCTTCTTTCCCTGCGAACCTTCTCCAGCAATTTTAAACAAAAGTAAAGCTTGTACAAACTTAAAACTTACTATGTACATAGGCAATAGTAAGTAGACGAAACCGCCACTTTTTGGGAATGATGACGTCATTGATGACGTCATGGCAAGGTTTTTAAAGTTGAAAAACGACATTTGCTTTTCGCTGTATCTCAACAAATATGAATGCTATGATGTTCATACTTGGGCATCAGATAGATAAAGACTTGGACAACATTTGAAAAGTTAACGCCAAAATCGTATGACCTTAACTTCCGGTCGGTACCCTGGGTCAAAGTTCGCCTTCGCATTTTTTCATCAAAAAACAACTTTTGAGCTTTAAAACAAAAGTAAAGCTTGTACAAACTTTAAACTTACTATGTACATAGGTTATAGTGATAAGATGAAACCGCCACTTTTTTGGAATGATGACGTCAATGATGACGTCATGACAGGGTTTTTAATGTTCAAAAATGATCATTTGCTTGTTGCTGTATCTCAACGATTATAACAGCTATGATGTTCATACTTAGGCATCAGATAGTTTAAGACTTACAAAACATTTGAAAAGTTAACGCCAAAATCGTACGACCTTAACTTCCGGGTCGTTACCCTGGGTCAAAGTTCGCCTTCGTGTTTTTTTATTCGTGTTTTTTCATCAAAAAACAACTTTTGAGCTTTTAAACAAAAGTTAAGCTTGTATAAACTTAAAACTTACTATGTACATAGGCACCAGTGAGTAGATGAAACCGCCACTTTTTGGGAATGATTTCGTCATTGATGACGTCATGGCAAGGTTTTTAAAGTTGAAAAACGACATTTGCTTTTCGCTGTATCTCAACGAATATTAATGCTATGATGTTCATACTTGGGCATCACATAGATAAAGACTTGGACAACATTTGAAAAGTTAACGCCAAAATCGTAAGACCTCATCTTCCGGTCGTAGCGGAAGGTCAAACTCTACAATTTGTTGTCATAACTCAAGATTGATATGGAATTTAACATTGAAACTCCTCAGACAATTGAACCTTAATAATAAGACCACACAAACTTAATGATGTCATGATGACGTCATCAGGTTTTGAATTACAACAAATCAAAGTTAAATGTTTTAAAGAAATCATAACTCCTGAACCACATAATGGATTTTGACAATCTACATATCATCGGACAGGTCGATCAAACTTCAAAAAACGCTACACACAAAATGACCCCATTTGACCTTGACTTCCGGTTCAAACCAAAAGTTGAACAATTGTACAATTTTTGATCTCTAAAACTACGTAACATTTCAACATAAATTTTGCATCCCGTTATAGATGAGTGATCCTGCTCAAACTTTCCCACAGAGATGATACCAATTTGACCTGAAACTCTGGTCGAAATCGGACGATAAAGCCCACGGATGTGTTGACCCGCGTGATAACTGTGTACACTGCAAAAGCGCTTTGGCTGGCCGTTCCGCTCCATTGAGCACACCTTTATCAGTCCACGTATGGAACGCCAAAGAGGCATTTAATCATCGGTGGTGGTCCTATGCGATCGGTGATCAACTTTAGCGAGCGGTGATAAAACACGATCGGTGGTCCATTTTAGCGATCGGTCATGCATATTCATGATCGGTGATGGTATATAGCGATCGGTCATGCATATTCACGACCGTTGATGGCTTTTTGCAATCAGTGGTCAACTTTAGTGATCGGTGGTGGCTTTTTGCAATCGGTCAACTTTAGCGATCCGTGGTGGCTTTTTGCAATCGGTCAACGTTAGGGATCGGTGGTGGCTTTTTGCAGTTGGTCAACTTTAGGGATCGGTGATGGCTTTTTGCAATCGGTCAACTTCAGGGATCGGTGATGGCTTTTTGCATGCGGTCAACTTTAGTGATCGGTGGTGGCTTTTTGCAATCATTCAACTTTAGTGATCGGTGGTGGCTTTTTGCAATCGGTCAACTTTAGGGATCGGTGATGGCTTTTTGCAATCGGTCAACTTAAGGGATCGGAGGTGGCTTTTTGCAATCAGTCAACTTTAGGGATCGGTGGTGGCTTTTTGCAATCGGTCAACTTTTGCAACCGGTGATGGGATTTTGGGATATCCGAATTTTGCGTCCGGTCGGTGCAGGCCTACTTCAAAACCTATGATTGTGTAGATTGTGGATATTAGTTGTTGTTATTTTCTAGTTCACACCACCATGGAGGAATAAATTACACTCACCAGCGGGTTGACTGACATGCCAAACATTTTTAGAACAGTACCATTTTATAACTATGTAAGGGGGAACGCAACAAACATCAAATTAATCAGCTCTTTCTAAAAAGATAATAATAATAATAACAAATGGGTAGGAGAGGGTGTGGAAGGGTTATCTATGTCCCACAATTGGTTGTCGTCTTCCGGAAATGGTAGGGACTTTTCGTTTTTGACGACGGATGGTTCTGCGACGGTTGTTCAGCTAAACGTTGTCGTTTTCAGCACAACGAAGATTCATCCCAAGTACTGTCGTAGAAATTGAGGGACGACCGTCCTCAAAGCCGACGCATGCGCAGATGACGCCAAATGTCATCTTTACCGTCGCAGAACCATCCGTCATCGAAAACGAAAAGTCCCTGGTGTATGCCGGGGAAATACAAATATTTATATTCAGTGAAGGGAAATGTTTTTGAACAAGAGTCTCTACCGATAGTTTTGTGTGTAAGGGGAAATCTGAAATCATACAAGTAGCCCTGTGTAAACAGACCCGGAGGTGAGAACATTATGACCACACAAAAACCGTTTTGATGGAAAACACATATTATGTGCATCATGAATGTGATGGACAAACACAGACCGGGACGCACTCAACACGTTTTTATAAAAGGCTAGGTAAAGTATTATACAAATATTTCCTTGTAATAAACGGAGAGGCACGTATTAATTGAATCCAAAGCGAAAAACGTACTATATAAAGTTCTTAATTTAGGGGGGGGGGGGGGGGTTGTAAAGTATAAAGATACAAGAGTTAAATCTTATATAAAATTGAAGCTTTAAAATAAGCTTTACTCTAAACGTAATTTTGTTTTAAATTATTAATTAATTAACCTTGTGATCTTCATTTGCATATTTAATTAGTAAATCTTAGTAGAGCGCCATATCTCAAGAAGTATACTTCCGGGTCAACCGGAAGTTGGCCCATTTTTTGTTTCAGTTATACTACACAATCAATCTTCATTTTTTGTTTCAGTTATAGGCTCCTTTTAAATTTTTACTTTGGAAAACCGTGACCCCATGTTGACCTCTATTTTCGGGTCAACCTGAATTGGGACCAGATCTCAAGACCTATACAACCTATTTCAAACTTGTTCCAGTTTCCGCGACCCCATGTTGACCTCTACTTCCGGGTCAACCGGAAGTGGGACCATATCTCGAGAACTATACAACCGATTTTCAAACTTTTGTTTCAGTTGCACACTCCTTTGTGTTAAATATTAACTTTGAAAAATGTGTCCCCTTGTTGACTTCTACTTCAGGGTCAACCGGAAGTGGGACCATACCTCAAGAACTACACAACTAATTTTCAAACCCTTTTTTACTTAGAGACTCTTTGAGCATTAAGGATTAACCTTAAAAAAATTTGGCCCCCATATTGACCTAGCTCTACTTCCAGGTCAACCGGAAGTGGGACAATATCTCAAGAACTTCACAACATATGTTCAAACCTTTTTTCAGTTATAGCCTAACAAACAATACAGTATCAGACCAATGGTGGCATGTACCGGCGTCGAGTTTCGATACGGTGCCGTTAATTATGATGATGATATTGAGCCAGAATTGGGCCAGTGCTGGCCTTCTTCCGGTCAAGCGTCATGTCCTTGCTAGTAAAGTGCCCACACTGGGCCAATGTCGGTTTTATAGAGGCAAACTATTTTAGTTAGGACGGAGGTTTGCCTGTCTTGGCCAATATTGGTTTTGTGCGGCACAACGTTTCGGCAAAATTATGAACCTTTAATGGGCCAATGCTGGTTTTGTAGCGGTGCACCATTTTGGGAAAGTGGTAGAAAACCTGCAGTTTCGATACGGTGCCGTTAATAATATGATGATGATATTGAGCCAGAATTGGGCCAGTGCTGGCCTTCTTCCGGTCAAGCGTCATGTCCTTGCTAGTAAAGTGCCCACACTGGGCCAATGTCGGTTTTATAGAGGCAAACTATTTTAGTTAGGACGGAGGTTTGCCTGTCTTGGCCAATATTGGTTTTGTGCGGCAAACCGTTTCGGCAAAATTATGAACCTTTAATGGGCCAATGCTGGTTTTGTAGCGGTGCACCATTTTGGGAAAGTGGTAGAAAACCTGCAGTGGTCCAATACTGGTTTTGTGGCACACCATTTGGGAAAACAGGCAGAAAACCTCTCATTGAGCCAATACTGGTTTTGTAGCTGCACACCATTTTTTGTCAAAATGGTGTCATTATAGAAAACCTTTTCGGAGCCAATCATGCCAATTCTGGCTTTGGCAAAACGGTAAAGAAATATGTTCTAATGACTAAACCGACTTGATATTTAAAAAGGAATTAGCCCATGCAAGTTATTGAAGCTGGGGTGGATTTCACAAAGAGGTAAGACTAGCCTTATCTCGAGTTAGGAAGAGTTAATCGTCCTAACTTAGGACTAGCCATACGTTTCTTATATCTCCAAGGACTATGTCCTAAGTTAGGACTAGGCCGAACTCTCTGTGAAATCGACCCCTGATGGTACCGGCATTTTGAGAAACCGAATACTATTAATAAAACAAACTTCTAAAATGTATACCTCCTTTTTTAGTTTATGGGTTTTTACATAGCATTTTTAATTTGATTTAGTCATTGCTGCTGTTTTTTCATTTTTTATGTTTTGTGTTTGTCATGGACAACTACACTTTATTGTA
Source organism: Asterias rubens (assembly GCF_902459465.1). Classification (NCBI taxonomy): domain Eukaryota; kingdom Metazoa; phylum Echinodermata; class Asteroidea; order Forcipulatida; family Asteriidae; genus Asterias; species Asterias rubens. Next base: position 8,136,788 of record NC_047071.1, on the reverse strand, counting down.
ATGAACTTTTTTATTGCAAAGTAATTACATTTAAATTTAATATATTTAATATACTTTTTGCATTTTTATTTTATTAATAAAAACTTACGAGTTAAAATGCTGGTTGAATTTTCGTCTGATAATGAAAGTTTTACTTTCTGTCATCTGTCTACTGGTTTCGAAGTGGCACACCATTTTGGCAAATAATGGTATAAAACAACTTTTTGTGCCAATACGGTCAACTTAAGGGATCGGAGGTGGCTTTTTGCAATCAGTCAACTTTAGGGAATGGTGGTGGCTTTTTGCAATCGGTCACATTTTGCAACCGGTGATGGGATTTTGGGATATCCGAATTTTGCGTCCGGTCGGTGCAGGCCTACTTCAAAACCTATGATTGTGTAGATTGTGGATATTAGTTGTTGTTATTTTCTAGTTCACACCACCATGGAGGAATAAATTACACTCACCAGCGGGTTGACTGACTTGCCAAACATTTGTAGAAGAGTACCATTTTATAACTATGTAAGGGGGAACGCAACAAACATCAAATTAATCAGCTCTTTCTAAAAAGATAATAATAATAATAACAAATGGGTAGGAGAGGGTGTGGAAGGGTTATCTATGTCCCACAATTGGTTGTCGTCTTCCGGAAATGGTGTATGCCGGGGAAATACAAATATTTATATTCAGTGAAGGGAAATGTTTTTGAACAAGAGTCTCTACCGATAGTTTTGTGTGTAAGGGGAAATCTGAAATCATACAAGTAGCCCTGTGTAAACAGACCCGGAGGTGAGAACATTATGACCACACAAAAACCGTTTTGATGGAAAACACATATTATGTGCATCATGAATGTGATGGACAAACACAGACCGGGACGCACTCAACACGTTTTATAAAAGGCTAGGTAAAGTATTATACAAATATTTCCTTGTAATAAACGGAGAGGCACGTATTAATTGAATCCAAAGCGAAAAACGTACTATATAAAGTTCTTAATTTAGGGGGGGGGGGGGGGGTTGTATAAAAGAGTTAAATCTTATATAAAATTGAAGCTTTAAAATAAGCTTTACTCTAAACGTAATTTTGTTTTAAATTATTAATTAATCAATCGGTCAACTTCAGGGATCGGTGGTGGCTTTTTGCAATCAGTCAACTTTAGGGATCAGTGGTGGCTTTTTGCAATCGGTCAACTTTTGCAACCGGTGATGGAATTTTGGGATATCCGAATTTTGCGTCCGGTCGGTGCAGGCCTACTTCAAAACCTATGATTGTGTAGATTGTGGATATTAATTGTTGTTAATTTCTAGTTCACACCACCGTGGAGGAATAAATTACACTCACCAGCGGGTTGACTGACTTGCCAAACATTTTTGGAAGAGTACCATTTTATACCCAGATAACATACATACATTGGGCAATCAGTTATTTCAAATTATTACATTATTGCAATCAAGATTTATTAATATCTACAATTTTGGGGGAGATTTTATAGCAAAAAAAATCTCAACAAATTACATTACTTTGTCATTTTTTAATTGTTTCGACAATCTTAAGACATCCTGTGCCACAGCTTTGACACCCTGCCTTGAAAATTGCATATTATGACCAATGTCGGTTCAATGCCGGCCCAATGGTGGCCGTTACCAAATCAGTATTGGCACAAAAAAAGTTGTTTTATGCCATTATTTGCCAAAATGGTGTGCCACTTCGAAACCAGTATTGGCCCAGAAAAAGTTGTCTATACCATTTTGTCAAAATGGCGTGGCGCTAAAAAAAAAGTATTGGCGCAGAAAAGATTGTCTATGGTGCAGCTACAAAACCAGTGTTGGCACAATAGAGGTTTTCTACCATTTTGCCAAAATGGTCTGCCACTTCGAAACCAGTAGACAGATGACAGAAAGTAAAACTTTCATTATCAGACGAAAATTCAACCAGCATTTTAACTCGTAAGTTTTTATTAATAAAATAAAAATGCAAAAAGTATATTAAAAATATTAAATTTAAATGTAATTACTTTGCAATAAAAAAGTTCATTACAACCTTTTTTTGAATTGATGACGTCATTGATGAAGTCATTACATTAAATAGCTAGAAAATTTATATCTTGAGAATCACAAATGCTACCAATAAGCTATTTTTATGGTCTTTTCCACGACAAAATTTTTTTGTTAGTGTTTGACCTTGCTTTCGTTTAGAACCGGCTTTTTATCGTGACATAAGATTTTCAGTTGAAAAACTAAACCTAAAAATCCGGAGTGGCTTTGCATTAACGATCGCATTATGGCACACTTTTATAAAACATTTTAAGGGGATTCTCAAATCTGTAATGCACATTTAACTATAAAATAACGACACATTGTATAAAAAAGATCTTTATGGTTCAATGTTTTTGAACCACGTCATCACATAACGTCCAACCGAACACCGTGTTTTTGTAATTAACAAAAAACACTATGTCTAGTTATTATTATTATTTGTTCTGTACTTGACTTCGGAAAATAAAACCATAATTCACACATCTTAAAGACCACCGAAACTGGCAACAGCTCGAACTCATTCTTAAAATGTATTCAATCAAACATGTCTTTAATTGTAAGCTAAGGCCAATCATTTTGGATACCCTCCTTCGGTGCTTTACAGAATGGTCAACAAAAATAACTTTACGTCATCAATCCAGTCAAGTCATTTTTATTGGGGCTCCATTTTGCAAAACCGCTTCGTTGCAGAATGAACGTACAACTTGCAAAGCAACTTCCGACAAATTACGTCAAAGTATAGTCAGTTTGACGCACGCCAATGGCAATAGTGTACAAATTGTTCAAGAAAATATGAGGTTATATTATAAGGTTTTACTGTAAACAAAAACGTGTATTGCCATCGGGAGCAATATGGCTATTATTGTTTAATGCAGGATTGCCACCGATCATTCTCCATACCGTTCGGCACAGTCACAATATCCAGAATTCCTTCACTCTTTTAGTTTTAAACATAGGAATACTGTCCAATAAACCGACTTGGGTTCTCACTTTTTAGATGGTACTTAGTGATTCAGGTTTCCGCGACCGAACTGCTCTCTTGAGATCACTGCTCTCGAAGTTGCTGGCTGCCGACTACCTTAGGCCGAATCCGAATTGGCGGCCATGGCTACGGCTACGGCAGTTGCTAAGGGTGTTTCTAGGGATGTCCTATACCTCAACGCATAATGACGCGGAAAACTAGCCGTAGCCATAGCTGTAGCCGCTAATTCGGACACGGCCTTATACATATTGTAGTTGTGAGAGCAGTATTAATCTCGCGGGGCCAGCAGTCCCGTGAGAATACAGCCAGTGTCGCGGGAAACGCGGAGAGAGTCGGAATTGCAGAGTTAGAATCGGAACGCTATCACCGCGACAGACAATAACGACTTGTCCACAAGTCTAACTCTGACTCCACTGTGACTATAAAATCGTTTACCGGACTGACTGACCACCCTGAATTTTAACAACTTTCGCTTTATAATTATTTTCTTCATTCAACGGTCTGTTTTAATCAGAATCGGAGTTAAATTGCAATACAATGTCATTTGCCTGTCCTACATCAGTGCTAATTGAGAGAATGCAGACCTCTTGCGTATTAATTTAGTATTTCATGTTCGGGATTGTTTCTTTCTTGCTCGTTGAAGCAATTATCTTTGTCGCCTGGATAAGTCGTGGTTGATCCTTAATAATCTTGCTCCTAATGAAAACGGCGCATGCTTTTTTACTTTTAAAATTATATTGACAAAAAGTGTTCGCAGTTATTGCAACAACAAAAACTTATTGCAAGGAAAATGTCGGGCGTCAGCGTTTCCACGAAGTAGCGCGCTGCTATACCAACACAAAACAAACAATCAGATAAAACGGCCTCTGAAGTTGAACACTTTTTAGAAACCCACTTTTCTTCAAAACTTCGAAGTATTTCTATTTAAACTTCTCAATGTAGATAGTTGATGATTTGAACTTAAAAACTAGTTATATTTTGACTCATTTGCATAACTAATTATGAAACTAGACACGAGAGAAGATCCGTGCTACTTCGTGAAACCAAACAAGTGCGAAATATGTCTTTTTGCGTTTTCACGAAGTCGCACTCGCCTATGCATTTTACCTTATGAAACTAGGTCAGCGCGCGCGCACTCACACCTTGCGTGCTACTTCTTGAAAACGTTTTTACCTCACTTTGACTCGGTCGAGTGCGTGCCATGCATAACAATGGTAAACAGAGGTTGAGTGCTACAAAACATGCCACAATCGTGCACAAGTTAAAAACACTAATTGGCTTAATTAAAAAAGTAAAGCTGTCTGAGCTTTGAAACTTCGTGGAAATGTAGGTCTTCATGCATTATCAATAGAAACTGAAGAGAAAAAAAAATGAAAAATAAAATAGCAACTAGGGTGCTACTTCGTGAAAACGCTGACGATTTAAGGAACGAAACCTTGCCTCTTGACATTAACTAAGCGCTGTTAGAAATGGAAGTATCTTTGAAAATACAAGATGTTTCAAATAAAATCTTTTTATAAACAAAGAAGCAACTCTTATTGATGCATTTCATGGTGAGGTATGAATGTATATTCCGTTTGCTAAAACAGCATGTGTACTACTTTGATTATTTTGTTGTTAAGGGTGAACAAGGTCTCGCTTCGTTTACCGCCGCGGACTTAATTTCTAAATTCGGAAGACTAAGTTTGGAAAAGAACTGATCCGCATTTTCAACACGTTTAAATAAAGTGTTCAAGTTAACGAACTGTTCGCTTCAATAGCTTTTAATAATTGCATAAAAGCAGAGGGAAATATTGCCTTGTGTTTCATGGATCTATTAATGGTGATTCGGGTTTGTTTGTTTTCTTGAGCATATAAATATTTATGATGAATGTAATTCATTGTCACGACACTAATTGAAATTGTCCGTTTACATCTTTGTATGGCGTCGACCACCTGTCTGCAAACGCAGAATTATCCTATTTTCATAGAGTATTTACGGAATTAATAATATTCCAACGGCAATCCATTTAGTAAAACCTCATTTCAGGCACGTTTTTCAGTTTCATTGTCACATCAAGAAAGTATTGGGTGACTCAATGTCACTAGCCATTGATTCAATTAAACGTTCCTAATTGTATCTAGACTGCCTGATGGTCAGTAATGGAATAGTGGAGACAATGGGTAGACAATGCCGGCAAGGACAAGAAAAGAGGAACTGTGACAAACAATGGAAGGAATTTGACAATGACTTCTTCAAATGGTTAGCGGTGCATCATATAAATTACGATGACATGTCATGGATAAAGGTTACTGGCGGTGTGGCAATACCGAACACGGAACTAGATAAGTATTAAGGTTTTTCACGGTGTGACAATACTGATCACTCGAACAGGGAACTGGAAAAGAACTCATGGTATGACGGTGAAACTCGAAAGGAGAACTAGATAAGGATTTCAATTACTAAAGGTGTGACAGTCCCGAACATAAAACATAAGAATTAAGGTTACTGACGGTGTGACAGTATTGAACAGGGAACTAGAAGTTAGGTTACTGGCAGTGTGACAATACCGAAAAGGGAACTAAATAAAGTTGTAGGTTACTGACAGTGTGACAATACCGAAAAGGGAACTAGATAATAATTTAGATTACTGACGGTGTGACAATACCGAACAGGGAACTAGATAATAATTTAGATTACTGACGGTGTGACAATACCGAACAGGGAACTAGATAATAATTTAGATTACTGACGGTGTGACAATACCGAACAGGGAACTAGATAAAATTCTAGTTTACTGACGGCGTGACAATACCGAACAGGGAACTAGATAATAATTTAGATTACTGATGGTGTGACAATACCGAACAGGGAACTAGATAATAATTTAGCTTTATACTGACGGTGTGACGATACCGAACAGGGATAGATATTAGCTTACTGACGGTATTACAATACCGACCAGGGAACTAGATAGTAATTTAGCTTACTGACGGTGCAATACCAAACACTCGAACAGGGAACTAGAAAATAATTTAGGTTACTGTCATGACGGTGTGAGCGACAATACCGAACAGGGAACATAGAAATGTGTTTAGGTTACTGGCGGTGTGACAATACCGAACAGGGAACAAGATAATCCAACACTTAAATGTTTGCTGCCATAGTTTTTTTCCGGAGGTTAGCTCTAGCTAAAGCAGCATCTGTTGCCTCACCATATTTAGAAAAGTACTTCCATGCAATTTAAAAAATAAAATAAAAATACACAATAAACAAAGTAGAAAACCCACGGTATAACTAATTGAAGGAAGACAAAATAGAAGACAAATAATTATTTGTCTTTGATACTAACATGTGATATATTCAGAGAAGAAACAGTGGTTTAAAGAGCCAGTTGGTTTGTTCTCTTATACGTTTTGACTGCTTCGTATCCGGTCGTTGTCGACGGACAGGTGACCTCTGCTGATGAAATCAAAGTCTTTATATTATTAGTTGAGAACCCCATCCCACGAGATACTTACTCTTTTGTTAGCGATAAAATTTGATTGAATGTGCGGTTAAATATACAACCGAAAGTAATATCTGCGTATTCAGTATGAAACGATTATAAATCCAATCTGTCATTGGTAGATGAGATTTGGTAATTTCAAATGAAAGTCATGTATACATCGAAGACAGCTTCTACAATGATTAAACTGAAATATGGTAGTTCATCCCAAGTGATGAATGTACGCTGCAGATTGTTTTTTGTGTTGGAGACTTTGTGCCGCGTATTTATTAATGCAGGAGTACATGCATTGTCCAAGTGATTTAATGCATCAAAATGTGACGTGGAGTTGTGTTTGTTAAAAGCTTTTGGAATGTGATCTTTTTTACTTTTGAGGTACTAGTAAAGGCCTTTTGTGGTATAGTTGTGTCACAAAAAAAGTGTTGGGAAAAGGGACACGCACGCGCGAAGGGCGAACCACCTTGGCTCAATTTTATAAAGCTGTTAAGTAGAAAACTCTGCTTAGCAAATTCTTGAGCAAGCAGAAAATGACCAGGGTACCGGTTGCAGCAGTGGTAAATGAACAGTTTTGTGTTTGCAAACGTGTTTGCTAAAAGTTTCTGTGCTTACAGGCTTTAATAAGCAAGCTTTGGTGCTAACTGTATCTGACAATGTTTTGCTACTAAGCGTATTACACAGGTTAGCCAGAAAATTAGGCGGCCACCGTGTGTGTGCTTACAATGGATATGCGTAGTGGCGTAATTAATTGTTTGAGCAGTAAGCACCGGAAAGTAATAGCATGCCTTTTCGTGCGCTTATGATTAGCAGTGCAATGAGATAGAAATCGCACAGTAAGCACACAATCAGCCGAAAGAAGCTCTATGAAACTAATTGAAATAATAAGTATTGCTCATATTGTAAACTGCTGAAAAGATACCCAATCACAATGTATGCCGTCGCCTTTATGATTTGTTCGGAATGTTGCTATCCTGGCAGGGTAGCAAAAACTATAGGAATAGTTATTTTGAAAACGCCCTCCGTGGCTTCGCCACTCACGCGTGTATAGTCTCCTGTTCATGTCGCTTAGAGTCCACAAAGCCATCTCAGAGCCATGAAGGCATGGGCGAAAGGCTAGGACCAACTCCGGAGAGCGTACAATAATTGTTATCCATATCGTTCTCCATGTCGCGGCAGAATTCATGACAAAATAAAGGATGACGTTGACAGGTTTTCTACCAATAAATTACAAGGATTCCGGATTATGTGGTTTACAAAAGAAATAATTTTTTGTTATATAGGATTTGGGGCGTTGCATGGTGAGGTATCAATATTTCTTTACCATCCGCCCTGGTAATAGTTAATAAGCAGGACAGTTCTTTTCAGAACTGAGAAGTCTCCCGAATGACCGAACAATCTACGGTACTCCGCGTTCTCTGATACACACATGGTGTTACGGCAAACCTAGCCTTGCTCAAGGCAGTCGAATTATTCACTCCGAAAAAAGACCGCCGCTGTATAAAAACCCACCCGTATTCACTGTACGTAACATCGCACCCCCCGTACACTATCCGCATGCGGAGGCCGTCAGGCCGACAGCCTTGTAGGGTCTATGTTGAAGCCACTGACCTCATTACTATAATAAGCGAAGAGTTCCCACGGTCAGCTCATTATCATAATGCCCGCGAAAGACGAGATCACACACCACCACCACCAGCGAGCATGATAGGCGTGTGTGATTGGACGTTAAAATGAATAATTCATTTGCCTCACATCCTGTGTTGTCTGATAGGTCTGACGAAAGATATACATATTCATGAGCTGCATACTAGCATATCCGAGAGCCCCCCCCCCCAATTTTTTCCACTAGTGGAAATTGTTCAATACAACACATTAAACCCGGAAGTTACAGACCCGACAAGGGTGTCGGCCTGACGGCCTCCGCATGCGGTTAGTGGTACGAGTGCGGATGACTTGTGTGCACAGTAGTCGTACGATGTGACAGTGTGTATACGGGTGGGCCATGCGGTGAGATCGCACGCACCACGCACAGGGTATACGGGTGGGTTTACAGCGGCTTCTTTTCGGAGCGAATAATGCGACTGCCTTGAGCAAGGCTACGGCAAACCAAATAAATTTATATATAAACCCATGTAATTTGTTTTCTCCGAAAAAGGGGAAACACTGTTTTCGCCTGTGGCACATGTCAGATGTTTATTAAATAGGGGAATCGTTATTTTATCAAGCTTGTTAAAAGTTCATAACATTTAATTTATCTTGTATTATCTTAAGGCTTAATGGATTTGTTTTGATCGTGTATTATACCTGTAAATCTCATTCTTAATGTTCGTCTTATTCTACTGCTGCGATTCACGATGTAGTAAATGCACTCTAGATTTCTGAACGCTATTAAAAAAGACAGACAATTACTCATAAGATTTGTGTGAACAGTCCGTCTGTGACGGAAATCTTTTCACTTCCTGAGTTTTACACAGGCATGATGGAACAAATATATCCCTCGCTTGGGAAATAAGAATGTAGATGGGGATAAGTGCACTACAAACTATTGTAAGATGGTTGAAATTGCAATGTAAATAAGAACAATGACACGATATGTGTACTGCTCGATATCTGGCATGGTGTCCCCCTCCCCCTCCCCTATCACATACAACAAGGCATTTGTAAAGCGCCACCACGTGAAGAAGAACGCACTGAATTAGGTTAGGTATAAATAAATGTTGATACACTTCTTGCGTCTTTGGGTTTTGGGGATCTCGGTATTCTTAAGAGGATTTTTAAGGAGTGGTTCTTCTGAACAAGAGAGGAATGGTTTATAGAGTACACGGTGGATTACCGCAGCCATTTTATGGGTCATTATATGTGATATAAAATCCCCAACAACTTTGTTTTAATAATTAAGTAATTTTCCATGAATAACAAAGTAAAATCAATCAATATTACGAAAATAGTTTTACGTTAACCACGAGGGAAACTGAGTGTATACAATTTATACAATTTTTGGCTGAACAAATAAAAACTTGACTACAGCGGGACTTCAACCCGCGACCAGGTTCAAGACTTGCTCTATATGGTGCGTTCGATTAGCCTATACATGTTATGTGTGTTAAACTAAAACGAGAGCGTTCAGTTAGCCATCATACCCGCCTCTGCCCTGGTGTCAGCCACCATATCCCCAGCTCGCGAGTAGGTTTCTGGTGGATGCCCAGACGCAATGACGTAGTTTCCGGCTGCAGGCGAATCATAAACAAATTTGCGAGGGACAAGTTGGGTTCGACGTGAGTTCAAGGACTACAAATTAATACACAGATTTATCGTCTGTGAAGCAATTATGGCAAGTGGCAAGGATAATATGTACTTCACGAAAGACAAACAGTTGGTCACTATGTGTAAAATAATTAAATTGTGTCGTCCCGGACACGTTCACACTTACTCAGCAGACGACGGATCTTTTTGTGTATACCTGACGCTAGCTACGCAGGGAACATTTTGGCCTTAATTTTGCCATAGTGACGTGACACCTCGTTCGATTAGCCTCGTTTCGTGGTGGCTACGGCGAATGTAAACCCCCGGTACACACGTAGAAGCTAATCGAACGCATCTAAGTCAAGATGTGGTTGGTCAACCCGAAATCAAGTTACATAAACATCCTTACAAAGTCCAGACTTTCCTGACAATGAACTGAACGACCTCAAATATTGCCCGATGCACTTATTGTCTTCTGGTTTCATACTCAATAGTCGTATCGACTGGGAAATTCTGTTCTGTTAAATTGCTAAATACAATAGAACCATTTCAAAAAGTGGGTAGACCGTTTTATTGAATATATTATTTGGTGCACTTAATCGAGTGCAGTTCATGAGCAGTCTGCTTGATGTGCGCGCATTTATGGGGTTTTCCCAACTAAAACGTTTTCCCAGTATAGTAGACGCCTCATCCAACAAAATCATGACGATTCCTTTAAATGGGATATCCACTGAGTCTGTGGAGTCTCCTGTTTCCATGAGTTGTATCGGATCAATAGAAGCTCTCTCATGACGGAAGAAAAACCCCGTCCGGAGAACGTGGCTAGCCGGGCGACTGGTCGGGACTGTAGCTTGGTGGGTTGAACCCGTCGAGTTGCACGGTCTGGACAATAGACTAGTACATTCTACTCATTGAAAGTACGTCGACCATTCCATAGGACTTGATCAAAAATATCTGCCATTCTGTAAACTCCTGAGAGGCCCGGGCTTTTCTCTCTTGAAAGATGTGTTTATTGTATGAGGAGCTCTGGGAATATCAAAGAAATACTCAAGTTTTTATAATTAACAGGAAGGAATGAAGTGTTCATTTTAAACATCAAGACTCCACATGGGAATATTTGACGTCTTAAAGAGAAAATGTTAATTTACGTGCGGATCATTTTGTTCAAATTTGTTTTAAATCTCCTTGAAAGTTTTGTTACTTTTGAATGTTGACTATATAATGACTGTAAATTAATGTTAGTCTCCACAATGAAAATGGTGGAATTATGAAAGAAGAGTAATTGATTATGTTTTGGACGTTTGGTGTGTGTACGTAGGGCCTACCGTCTAACGAGTACTTATGTTTGTTCCTCGTCTTGAAATTGCCGTTGGGCGAACAAATATGGAAGCTTTAAAAAAGTCTATTATGGATGGATTGCGTTTTGTCTTACTGATTCTTGTCTGCGATATTCCGTCGTCGTGATTTGGTTTGTGAGTTTGTCCGCTAGTGTGCGTGGTTCCGCCGTTCTATAAAATGTTAAAATTCGAAATTGTGAGTGCTTTTTCGTTTCGAAAGAATCTGTCGAAATTCGTTCTTTTCAGAGAACACAATCTCTCAAAAGAAGTTTCATTTGGCAAGACGAACTGACTATGCAACTTTAACACTTGATCTCCCCCTGCCGCAGTCTTCAGATCCATTGGGTCGGAAGGCGCCCTTTTGGAGACTATAAACACACAGTGTGTATCAACATCACGACACGACCGTAGAGCAGCGGCGATGACGCGTGTCAATAAAAAGCAGTTTACAAACGTGTTATTTCATCCAGTGTGATTAATGGAGTAAACCAGACCGGCTTGGAGAATTCTGCCCAGGGTCAAAACTGTTCAATGTGTCATCACCAAGTGCGATTATGTGATCCTCCATTCCATAAGAACCTAATGTTGTTTCAGTCTCAACGCATCGTCCCAACCTAATGAGTAAACCACTCCACTTTAATTAGGAGATCGTTTGAGGGCAACATTTTGCTCCCCTGCTTTGGCTGAAGAGGTTTTGCATTCCCATGATGTCAAAATGGATAGAAAAGTCAACCGGCTGATGGCTCCCAAGCACGCCAGAAAGTGGAGATTATAGATGGGGTGATTTCGCTGTGTGTGGCACTACTACTTCAAGCATTGAGGAATAAATTAAAGTTAGACCAAAATGTGCAAGTAATCAAACGTGTGGGATTTGTTTTATGTCAAAACGAAAACATCTCTTGTATGTTCTGTTTACTTGTTGTGCCAATGTCCAAACCATTCCTCAATTAATTCTACTGATTAAACATATGACTTTATATTCCGACACATGTTCCGACAATCCTGTGTTCTGAACAAAAACATGATGGTTTACACACGCTAGGATTAGGGTTATGGGTATATGGTTAGGGTTAGGGTTAGGGTTTAGGGTCAGGGTTAGGGTCATGGCTATAGGGTTATGGTTATGGTTAGGGTTATTAGGGTTAGGGTTAGGGTTAGGGTTAGGTTTAGGTTAGGGTCGGGGTATATGGTTAGGGTTAGGGTTAGGGTTAGGGTTATAGGGTTGGTGTTAGGGTTGGGGTTCGGGTTAAGGTTAGGGTTAAGGTTAAGGTTAGAGTCAGGGTTAGGGTTAGGGTTAGGGTTGGGGTTAGGAAAATAAACTTGCGGTGTTAAAAAGTAGGGAGGACCAACTCGAGGGGTGTTGAAACATTAGGTTGGCGAAACATAAGGGTGATTAATAAGACAATCGAAAAGATTCACCTGAATAGGATAAAAGTGTAAAATCTGTTTCCTGTTTACACCAAGGCAAGAGTACACTGGTCCTCTCTTTCTTGTGCCTAGCTCCGAAATATCAACTTTTTGTACAGCATTGTCTAAGTTTTTACATCTGTTTAAAAACCTGTTTATTTATTGCTGTATAGACTGTATACTCATTTGTAGGTTGGTGATCTAGAAAAGTTTTGGTGATGCAAAATACGTGTCTGTCGAGTTTTCATACTCTTTAAAGGAACACGTTGCCTTGGATCGGACGAGTTGGTCTATGAAAAACGGTGGAAACCGTTTGTTATGAAATGCATATGGTTAGAAAGATGTTTTAAAATAGAATATGATTCCTCAATGGCCGACCGTGTTTGTCGACGAGGTAAAACGAAAACCACGCAATTTCGAGGCATATTTGTGTGGACCATTGTATTTTACGTTTACAACATCTTGTTAACCATACCGATTTTATAACAAACGGTTACAGAACGCTTTTCAAAGACCAACTCGACCGATTCAAGGCAACGTGTTCCTTTAAAGTGATTTTCAACGAACGAATTTAAATTGCAGTTGCACCATTTTTGCGATGTACACTTTCTGAGAACTCAGCTGCATCAAACCAACAAAACTGAAAAGTTGGGTGAAACATGCATTTGTGGAGTTTTACGTGGGCGGTATTATGGTTCGTCAATTATTTTAGTTCAGCAATCTGTCATCACTACGCATTGCTTCGATTAAGATATTAAATCCTGGTGAAGGATTTTCATCCGGTGTTTTGCAAAAGTTCAATCTGGAAGAATCATTTTGTTCAAGACTTAGGCCCTGAAAATGTTCCGTCTCGCTGGATACTGTAATTGGACCGTACTGATGTACTGTTAACCATTTGAAATAATAATTATTTTTGATATAGATATTTGTTTTTCCTTGTGGCTTAAAGGGTCTGTATACGTTTTGGTACTGACTCCGACAATTAAGGCAATACAAACCTACGTGGTAAGAAACCCAGCATCGTTGGATAGTATAATGCATCATTCACTTCGAAGGTCTGCGGTTATGGCAAATGATATCACGTTTTATCCCCAACAAATCAACATAAGAAGCGTTACCGCGGTAAAGTTTATTCAGATAGTTTATTCCGCACGGTGACACTCAGCAGGGTCAACAATATTTAAAGCTCGTTTCATATCATTCACTATGATTTATAGCAGATTTCTCAAAAAACACTATTTTTTACAGGTTAGTTTTACGGAATATATAAATAACTGTAAAGGGACAACAAAAACAGTAGGTTCCATTTACCAAACTTTCACAGTTATCAAACATAAAAATACACATCTAAGTGTCTTCGATGAAACAGCAATTTTGTATTTTTCACTCGTCTCAAAACGTCAAAAAAATAAAACATTGTCATGTCATGCTCAGAATGATGGATAATGATGAACTTATTGGCGAACTTGTCAGGTTGCTGTGTTTATAGAGTAATGGAGACCACCGCAGTGTTATAAGATCCTAAAGGTAACATACATGTTTGACAAGTGACTGGCAGTGCACGTGGCGTCTAGTTATTGCTTGGTCCTATAGTGTCGATACTTCCTGACTACGGTGGATTCCACTAGTAATACGGAACGCTTTCGGATTGTTTCCCTTTGCTCAGGTTGTCTTATTGGGTTTATGAAACAGTCCTGGTCACGCTGCTAACTCCAAACCGGTTACTTATATCAATTACTTTACCCAAACAGTGCTCACTCCATAACCTAAAATTTCTGAGTAGTTTCATCTAGGCTATTCGGTCGCCTTTAAAGACACTGGACACTATTGGTAACTGTCAAATACCAGTCTTCTCACTTGGTGTATCTCAACATAATATGCATAAAATAACAAACCTGTGAACATTTTAGCTCAATTGGTCGAAGAAGTTGCGAGATAACTATGAAAGAAAAAACACCCTTGTCACACAAAGTTGTGCGCTTTCAGATGCTTGATTTCGGGACCTCAAATTCTAAATCTGAGGTTTCAAAATCAAATTCGTGGAAAATTACTTCCTTCTCGAAAACTACATCAATTCGGGGGCAGCCGTTTCTCTCAATGTTTTATACTATCAACCTTCCCCCACTACTTATTACCAAGTCAGGTTTTGCTAATAATTTCAGTATTTACCAATCCACTGCCTTTTAGAGAAAGGTGCACTGGCACACTACTCATGTACACGGCGATGGGCTGCGGCAGTTGAAACAGAAGGAAACAGAAGGAAAACCAAACTTTCATCCTTAATATAGCAAACAAATTTTTAAAATTTCCCTCTGCATCTGCTCAATTAATTTCACCCGAAATGTTCATTTGCAGAAGTAGAAGGTTATCACAAAAAGGCAGGTTCTAGGGCACCAATTTGGGTAATTCTAATTATACAGTGAGGCATTTCAGTCACACTCAGATTAAAAGCATTGCAAGGTTGAATGGAACTGATACATTTGAAGGATGAAGGGACTTTTCTTGTTACAGTAAGAGCAAAACATCCTATTGTGTGGAGTTTGAACAGGGAAGTTTGTTAAACTAACCATCCGTCGTATGTATGACCCTGGTGTACATTACTTAGTTGGTGCGAACTGTTTTTTAATTTCAAATGTCAAGATGTAGAGTGCAAATATCTGTTTCCCCGAAGGATCGATTAAGTGAAAGACCACTCACTTAAAGTGCGCGAAGTAGCAGGCAGGATGGAAAGTCAAATTAATCTGACGAGCATACACAATAGAAACCACGTTGGAGAGACCTCCCCTTTACACAATCTGTTAGAATTGCTATTGTATTCGTTTTTCGGAAGATTCCCCATGTGGGACCAAGTTTAAAAAAACAACGTTATGGCTAACATCTTGGACCATTTTGAAGAAGTCTGCAAAATGCTGAAGTTAACATCGTTTATACAATGCAACAAATAAAGACAACCTACACGAACAAAATGTCACTTCCTTTAAAGTTAATTAACATCATAGCATTTCAATCGAGAAATCCCAGATGGGTAATGAGTAACAAATATCCCAGTATTGCTGTCGTGTGCGACGTGTTTATTCCTGGTTGCTGTAGCCAGACCACAAACAATTGCCTTTGGCAAAACATTTACTATATATATATAGTATACAAGCTGGAAATCACTTGCCGTTTACAAATCCGATATCACCCAATTATGAATAAATACAATGAAATAATATTTTTTTTACCCCCAATTTTAAAATGGCACACTAAGGATTCAGTGTCAGCTATATTATTGTTTTATTCTCTTTAAAATGTTGTGTTCCATCGACATATTCGTTCCTTTATTCCCTCAAAATATTGTTTCGTTCTCGAAATATTTTTGCAAGGGAAAACTATTTTGTCCCCGTTTTCTTTTTACCAGCCATGTGTTTTCCAATACTAGCTGGACTTCAAGCACCGTGTTTATATTTGTTGTCCCCAAAATATGGTTAAACAGGGATCCAGACTACAATAACAACACGATTATTTCTGCCATCTTAGAGGAAAAACGGTGACGAAACAGTCGAGACGCACAGATTTGTACGCGCGGCGCACAGTATTGGCCAATGAACAACCTCCTTTTGACCTCTAGGTGAGGGCGCCCTACTGAAATGACGTCATATGCATAAGGTCTATTACAACACGATTATTGACTTTGTACAATCCAGAGCTGATGTAGTACGTATACGTTGTTCTCCGCATACATGTTTATATAACTTTCAATCCACCTTATTGATGTAATATCAAAAATAATACAATCCCGGCCAAAATGCTTGGGCCACCCATTCGCAACATAACTATAAACATTCTCTCCCTCGTGTCCCCCTGCTCAATGTCGATGGTAGCGCAGACCGCACAATGAGAGCCAACATTGAAAGGCACGGGGCCGTATATGCGGGGGGCCCAACGAGATATGGCCGGAATTATATGATGAATTGACTTTTGTTTTACCCCCCCCCCCTTGAAATTAAAACATTTTCTTGCTTATCTAGACCCAACAGTATGAATTAAATGTTATGTTTTCACTTGATTTCACCCACAGCTTATCGTTTTCCGTTTAGAGCACTGGCCGTTCGATCCTGAAATCGACTTCTGGCAGTGTGTGACAAACGTTGGCATCCCTAATGTTTATATCGCCGTGTATACTACATTGGTAGTCTTGGCTCAGTTCGTGGCCCCATTGGGCATCATGATGGTTGCGTATGGGCTCATCTTCATGAAAGTGCGACAAAAGATCGTCATGAAAGGTAATCAATTATTGAATCATTATGATAGGAATACATCCCGTAATCAACCTAACTTAACATTATGTTAAAGTTGCATTTCACGACATGAAATCAAATTACATTCCAACATAGATTATTCTATAAACACACAGTTGTGTTACTTTACTACTCTCTGAGTTCATTTCTCTTTTAAAGTTGGGTTGAACAAAGAAAAATTGGACCTCTGGATTAACGTGCCCAGCCATAAAGGCCCTGTCACACCATGGCGTATCGCCTGAACGTATGATAACGTATGCAGTTCGAAAATTGTCCAAGAACGTTCAGTTGCCCACCGAATTGCATCGAAAAAGTCGACATCGGTGTTGGAAAGGACGTATCCATAGAGTATCCATAGCGTGCTCTTAACGTACGCGACGTATTCCCAACTTACCCCTAACTTATATCAGCGTACACCTACGATATTTCGCATACTCGGGCGATACGCCATGGTGTGACAGAGCCTTAATGTTGGCGCTCTCGAGCGGTCGTTTGTCAATATCGTTATAGCCAATCGACCTGTAACTACCGCGGTAGTCGATTTTACCGTGGCCAAGAATCGATCACCAATCTGAAGAGAAACCTCCTTCAGAGGCCGCGTCCTTTTATTTTAAAATCAAGTAGTAAAACCACAAGTGTCAACTTCAATTAGTTTCGAATATTAGTAGTGTTATTTTTGTTTTGTTTTTATTGAACTAGTTATTTTCGGAGTTTAACAGCAGCTGTGTGCAACGGAAAGCCACACCAACCGAATAATAACTAAGATAATAGGTCTCTAAATAGTGTTAATTATAATTAATAGGGAAAAATAGCAAAACTAAACTACGGACTTATTTTCAGCACCAGATTGTTTCTATATAGTCACTAAAACATCTGCAAGTTTTTTATATTTTTTATGTATAATAGTAATAATAGCAAACTTATAACGCGCACATATCCACCGCTGGAGTGCCCGATGTGTCTACAATAATGCAATGCAATAACTTACAACAACAAAAACATACATAAGTTGTGAGTGTTGAGAACACTAATTGCTAAGCGAGTTTTAACAAGCTACAATCATATACACTTTCTCTTACAAAACACCAAGCGAGCACGTCTACAATAATGGCCTTATTGTAATTGAGTGAACTCAGCTGCTACATCAGTGGTTTTCAAACTGTTGTTAATAAAATTGAGAAAACACTGTGTATACCTACCTATTATTATTTTGGCTGTCCATTGTTTAAAAAAGCTGTTTTAACCATTTGTGCAGCTAAGATTTATTATAGCAAAACACGGATTGTTCAGTTGAAGCACGTCTAGTGCCGGTGTGGCAGGAGGTTATGTCCCCCAATGGCAAACTGTGTACCAACTTCTTCTTATATCACCCTCTTTAGCAGCATCCTCCCCCAGTCCATTTAAAATTCCAATATGGGGACCGAATTTCCGGCGGTCCAAATTCCCTGGGACACCGGTTCTGTCAGTTATTTTAAAACAAATTTTTATTCGTTTAAAGACTCAGAATTATGTGTTGTTAAGTGCTAATATCGATTTCATGAAGCGCCTCAAAGGCACTTTATAGGTACTTTATGAGCCAGCTGGGTTTTTAACAGAATGGTTATCGTCTAAGTTCAGCATGGTGTAAATTATTTAACAAAGTATGCAGTAGGCTATACGTTACAATTAATTGTATGACAAGGACTTACACTGCTCACCTGCATTATTCATTATTATTGTACAATTCATTACAGCACCACATAACACAACGTCACGTCATTACGTCGCATTACTTTACAAACCACAACACTACAATTACATTACATATTGTATTTCCATAGGCCTACATTATATCGTAGGAATTTAATCATAATTCATTGCACCACATCATATCATCACCTGCATTCAATGCTTGTGAATCTTCGTTTATTGATCTGATCGTGCGTAAATGTCCCCTACCACTGCTTTACTCTTGATGGGAATTTGACATTTTTTGGCGTGTCGTGGCCAAATGGTGTAGTTCACCGGACCCAAACTCTTGTGTTGTCAGCAGAAGAGTGTGGGTCCGAATCCTGATCATGACAGTTGAGCAAGGCACTTAACCATTGCTTTGTAAAAACTTCGGAAGGTATAAAGTGCATTCTGCTCAACCAGCAATGGTTTTTTGTGGATGATAACCTTGCGGACTGTGAAGGGGGTAACCCTGTTTCAGCCTCAGGAGTAGGTTGTAACCCGTCCTTGGTAACATCAACCCAAATCAGATAAATTACATCTAGCCACCACTTCAAAGCCTGGTGATGTCAGACAATCTCTCATTAAAGAATAGCATAAATAAAACCACAAGTGTCAACTTCAATTAGTTTCGAATATTAGTAGTGTTATTTTTTTTTTTATTTTTTTTTTTATTGAACTAGTTATTTTCGGAGTTTAACAGCAGCTGTGTGCAACGGAAAGCCACAACAACCGAATAATAACTAAGATAATAGGTCTCTAAATAGTGTTAATTATAATTAATAGGGAAAAATAGCAAAACTAAACTACGGACTTATTTTCAGCACCAGATTGTTTCTATATAGTCACTAAAACATCTGCAAGTTTTTTATATTTTTTATGTATAATAGTAATAATAGCAAACTTATAACGCGCACATATCCACCGCTGGAGTGCCCGATGTGTCTACAATAATGCAATGCAATAACTTACAACAACAAAAACATACATAAGTTGTGAGTGTTGAGAACACTACGTCGTGTGCCTTACAAAAGGACGTAAGGGCAAGTTCCCGGCAAAAGGACGTAAGCAATTTATGTTAAAATTTGTGTTTCAAGAATTATGAGTGGGAAAGTTTGGTAAACATGTTGCTATGCAAAAGTCATTCTAGAAAGGTTAAATTCTGCATGGGGAATGGGGAAACATGTCTTCAGGGCAATTCTAGCAAAAAAACTAACAAAAAATGATAATTTTATAAAGTCAGGAGCCATGATGTTGCTTACGTCATTTTGTTACTGGGACAAACTACTTTGTTTTCCCGGCAAAAGGGCGTAAGGCCTTACGCCTTTTTGCCGGGCACACGATTAGCTACAATCATATACACAAACGAAGCTTAATCACACAATTACGAGACCAAGTATTCGTTTGATTCTTGAGATAATGATGGGCCGTTAAAATAATGCCCTAAATATTTAATTAGTATAACTCTTCACACGAATCTTTTATAACAAAAAGTAGCACCTTACACCATTATATGCCATGCCACTTTGTCTGAAAATAAATGACCGTTTAAAGACAGTCATTAGTACCACTCGGCCGCATTTGAATAATGGTCTTATTCCCAGTCAATATCTAACGGGCCGTTAACTTACACCTTCTGAAACCTGGCCTTGTGTTTTTTCTCTGACACTATTCGAACCGTGAGTAAGGGAATTTGAATCTCACTGGACTTGACTATCACTTGTTTTGACGTGTATTGACAGTCCATAGCCGATGGGTTTTTATTTAATGAGACTGACTTTAATTCGCACCTTGGGTAGAGGCGTTTGAACTCCTCTGTTTATAGACTTTGCTCAAGTCGTTTGGGACGCATGGTTGTATTGACAGTTAATATATGACAGATTAGCCACACGTCCATTAGTTTTTTATAGACCTCTGTCTCATCGGACTCACGCCATGAAACCTTGCTACGGTAGACGGGGATTTGAATCCCATTGGATCTGTCCAATTAAGTCACTTCAGTTTCAACCTTTAATAAGATCAAAACGGACATGTTACAGCATGGTTTACGTCATTGGCTTACATTCGTTTCTTCGCCATATTATATCAAATCTTAAAAATTTCTTTGGACATGAACCCTTAGCCTATTCTTAAAGGAACACGTTGCCTTGGATCGGACGAGTTGGTCTTTGAAAAGCATTTGTTATGAAATGCATATGGTTAGAAAGATTTTTTAAAAGTAGAACATAATGATCCACACAAGTATTACTCAAAATTGCACAGTTTCCATTTATGGGAGTCAACCTTTGGCACAATATTGGTAATTGTCAAAGACCAGTTTTCTGACTTGGTGTATCTCACCATATGCATAAAATAACCTGTGAAAATATGAGCTCAATTGGTCTTCGGAGTTGCGAGATAATAAGAAGAAACACTCTTGTCACACGAAGTTGGGTGCTTTCAGATGCTTGATTTAGAGACCTCAAATTCTAGTTCTGAGGTCTCGAAATCAAATTCGTGGAAATCTACCTCTTTCTCGAAAACTACGTCACTTCAGAGGGAGCCGTTTCTCACAATGTTTTATACAATCAACAGCTCCCCGTTACCAAGTAAGGTTTTATGCTAATAATTATTTTGATTTTTGGGGTTGAGCAAAGAATTGACCAGAGTGGGATTCGAACCAACGACCTCCGGATTAACGTGCCGGCGCTCTACCAACTGAGCTATCTAGCCCTATATTGGCGGTGTCCCTATTTTGTCAATATCTTTGTTCGGGTACCAGTCAGAAGCCATACAACCGTTAACTGCCTTGTAGCCAGGGATCACAAAAAAGTCACATCCGCTTAAGGTGATCCCCTGTCTGCCGCTTCCCAGGTTGTATCGTTACCTGGCTACACGGCAGTGTGTGGTTGAATGGCTTCTGACAGGCACCCCGACACCTAGATAGCTCAGTTGGTAGAGCGCCGGCACGTTAATCCGGAGGTCGTTGGTTTGAGTCCCACTCTAGTCAATTCTTTGTTCAACCCCAAAAATCATTTACAAGAATACCCAGTCAGTTTCCCTTGTGGTTTATATTAATAATTATTTTGACTAATTACCAATAGTTTCCACTGCCTTAAACCTTACAACTTATATACATACAATCCCACCCGATGCACAATTATCATCATTAATTTTGACAAAATATACTCAATGTTGACAAAATCCAAAGTTATTAATAAACTTCATCCTTTGTAATAAATAAATGGATGCATGACCCCCGATGCAAAATTGTGTTCAAACCTCAACTCTAACCATTTTACACTATGCTCTAAAGCAACCCATCATAACATTTTTTTTCTTAACCCGAGACCTAAAACCCTTGTGTTAAATTGGTCCAACCTCTCTGATCCCAATGATCTATTCCATTTTCATTTGACGTAATGTAACACCCGTTAAAGGGAAGGTACACGTTTGGTAATTACTCAAAACAAATATTAACTTTAAAAACTGACTTGGTAACTAGCATTGGAGAGCTGTTGATAGTATACAACATTGTGGGAAACGACTCCCTCTGAAGTAACGTAGTTTTTGAGAAAGAGGTAATTTCTCACTAAAATAATAAAAGACTTCTAGCTAGACGTATTTTATTCCTATCTGAAAGCACACAGATTCGTCCAACAAGGGTGTTTTTTCTTTCATCATTTTCTCCCAACTCCGACGACCAATATTGAGCTCAAATTTTCACAGGTTTGTTATTTTATGCATATGTTGAGATACACACAGTGAGAACACTGGTCTTTGACACTTTACCAATAGTGTACATTCCCTTTAAAAACCCAACGCCAGATAATGGGGGATAATGTTTGAACTTGTTGTCACTTTGTTCACACCTTTTAGTAATGGTATCTCGTTTAAGTAGATAGCACACATTTCTGATTTAGAAGTGAGACACGTAATTTTGTGTCAACACAATATATTGATACTCCTACATGATTCGACAGTACCTCACAGAGCTGTCTTCCAGTAGCATCTGGCATATCATAAATAATCAAGTTGGTATGATTGAGTATTTTTCCCGACATCACACTTGAGAGAGATTGCATCCTTTTCAGTGTAAAACCCTTTATATTTGTTTGTCATGTTATCAAATTCCAACCGAAGTCAGTGGTGTCACTCAAAAAGTTAAAATTCTTGATTCGTGCCTAATAAATTCCTCAACAAATGTTACCTCAACTCATTGAATGTTAACACTACTATCCTCTTCTTGTTTCTGTCTTTAAAAAGAAACCAGCGAGAATCTGTCAGAGATGCGTCAAGCTCGCTCCAAGCTGTTCCTTCGAGCCCAGAGACGTACAGTGCGCATGGCAGTCGCCATTTTTATCGTGTTTGCCATCAACTGGTTACCCTACGCCATCTTTGGTCTTTGGTATGTCTGGTTCCCAGGCCAAACTTATAACATGTACGTGTTTGAGGTGGCTTTCATGTTTGGTCTGTCTAACTCCTGCTTCAACCCACTCATCTATGGAGCTTGTAACGTGCGGTATTGTCACAAGATCTGCGCCTGTTTTGGGATCCGTTCCAAGCCAGGCATGGACACGAGCCACTCAGACCGCTCCAACAAGACGACTATGTACTCCGTGCGTTGGCAGTCATCTAAAGGAGGTAACAACACACACAAGAATAATAATAAGGACAATAGCTGGACTAAAGGCACAGCTGCTGTACCACCTGAGAGGCAACAGATGATCACAACAACAACCTGAAGTATTAAATCACTAAATGACGTCCAGTATTGTTGATGGTTGTTCATGTTCAGTTGTTACAACAGATCATTTAATCCGCATTGTAAATAGAGCGGTTTCCATAGTTTAAAACAAAGGCATTGAATGACGGGTCTCTAGGTGCTTCAGCAAAAAAAAAGAAAAAAAAAAAAAAAGGGAACACGTCCTTGGATCGGACGAGTTGGTCTATAAAAAGCGTTTGAAACCGTTTGTTATGAAAATGCATATGGTTAGAAAGATGTTTTAAAAGTAGAATATAATGATCCACACAAGTATCACTAAAAATTGCACTTTTTTCCTTTTACGTCGCGAACTAACCCGGTCGGCCGTTTGTGGGTGTCAAACATTAATTTTGACTCCCATAAATGGCCGACCGTGATAGTCAACGAGGTAAAAGGAAAACCACACAATTTCGAGGCATATTTGTGTGGATCATTGTATTCTGCTTTTAAAACATCTTTCCTACCATATGCATTTTATAACAAACGGTAACACAACGCTTTTCAAAGACCAACTCGACCGATCCAAGGCAACGTGTTCTTTTACGCACTGAAGAGATGTGGTAGAATCAAATATTGATAAACACGATTGTATAAAACGAACATATTCACAATTTCTCCTTGGCACTAACGGGCGAAATTGTGACTGGTATTTTGTTATAATACTCTCAAAATAACTTAAGTATAATTTTTGTACCTGATGTTCACCCCTTATCTAACCGTTGTCTCGATGTCATTTTGCTGAGCTTCTGAGTCTGCCATGCTTTGTCTCTGCCGCTCTAATTATGTATACAGCATCCATCACTGTGACACACGGCTGTGAACTAGCCTAACCTCAACCCCAAATATTGTTATATTATGTATCATAAGTTGGCACTCATCTTTCAGTGAGTTGAAGTAGTGCAGATTCATCACATCTGCCCTTCGGGGCCTTTCAAAGTAGTACTTTAATATTCTGATTCTTATCTCGAGTTTATGCTTTGAAGAAGAAAAATGAGATAAGACATTTCAGAATGGCCAGAGTGTTGTGATTTAAACGTCGCAGTGTCATTCAGGTGTTGTCTTAACAAGATAAGATTTCTTAACCTTGAAAGGTCAACTATAGACTGAAAGATTACTAGATGCGTATAAGAAGTATCCTGAACGGTCTGTTTCCAATTCGAAGCGAAAGATCAAGAAGGGGCGTCGATGTCTAATTATGGAAGCACTAGTCACAATGACCTTTTTCATACACGCTCGTTGATAAATCCCGCACGCGATAATGATTGATTGTTGTGTTTCTTGTTTTGACTTTGTTAAAATTGTTGAGATTTGGTTATAAACATTAAAACAAATGTCAGCCGAATGAAAAATATCTAAAATATATACATGTACGTATAAAGGCACAACATTAAGACGTGTGAGCGCGAGTCGCAGAAATGTTAGGTATTTGCAGTGATGAAACAATGAGTTGTATAAAGTAGTTTTTCGTATGTCGCACATTCTTATAGATTAAAACTTATTTTAATAATTTACAATATCAGATATGGAGCCCTCGTAAAAAATTTTCTTAGAAACACAATTAGATGTATGAAAGTAGCTGTAGGTGTTGATTTATTAATTCTCCATAGTGTACATTGCTGCCATAAATGCAAACAGTATTACTGGCTGCAATGAACGTACGGGCTAGACAATGATGACAGTACACCTGTCGTAGAGTGGTCATCAACATTCCATTTTCAATTTTTGCTGAACATAAATTTTGAATAACAAAAGTGAAAATTAAGTTAATCACCACTTAACATCAGATGTTACAGGCTATTAAGCACTAATTGATTTGAAGACAATTTAACTTTTAAAGTCTTTCAGAGCATAGCGTGATTAAGAGTGACTATAAACATAAATATAATGTCCATTGTAGACTTGCGGGTAAAACCATGTGTAACATCTCCTTTGAAGGAGTGTTGACTCTAAAAAGAGCCGGTTTTCGAAGAGTATACTCTGTGTATACTGTTTGAAACGTCGAGACAAAACCGCCTTTTTCAGAGCCATTACTCCCTCAAAAGAGATTTTACACATTGTTTTACCCTGAAGTTTACTATTCATATTTATATTTATATTTACTCTTATTCTTCGAACCATGCAAAGCCTCAAAAACCATTTATATATTAGAGTTATTATTTTGCCATTGCTTGGAAATGATATTGTAATGACGCTTAACAGGTGTTCCTTAGTTTTTAAAGACAATGAGTTTAAGTAACCCTTTGTTTGTGCAGTTGAATTATGACATGATAACCCTTGTTTACACTCACGGTTGTTATTGAGTCTATCACAGAGGATACCATACTGTTGTACAGGATTTCCTCGTATTTTTGTATTAACTATTTCAATAAGCATTTTATGTAAATAATATATATAATGATCAGCAAGTATTCTCTTTTTGGGGAATGAAGTTAATGCATAAACCTTTTTTTTATTCATTGTACTTCTTAAACAGCCAATTGAGGATGATCTCCAATTAAGGATGCTTGCTTGCCGCTATAAGCAATGAGCATTGCTTAATCAAGGCTATGAAATGGAAAATTTGCTAGGTGCGCCCGATAAGCACAAAATGGGCCCTGATGTTACAGGCTACTAAGCACTAATTGATTGAAAAACAATTTCACTTCTAATGTCTTTCACAGCATAGAGTTATTAAGAGTAACTATAAAAATAAATATACGTGAATAGTAGACTTGCGGGTAAAGCATGTATACAATCTCTTTTGAGGGAGTGTTGGCTCTGAAAAGTGCCGGTTTTGTCTCAATATTTATACTACTACCTCTTCATGGCAAAATAGACATACGGGTTAATACAAATTTTACTCTCAAAAATTTATTTAGGAATAAAATAACTCGAGTCAAAAATGCACCCGGCCGCGCGGCTTTTTCAGCCGAGAGTCAAAAACGGCTTATCTATTATAGTGACCCCTTGACACCAGTGACGATTTCCCCTAATTGGGTTTGAACACAGTTCTCCAGCTGTGGCAAACCGAGCGCTATTTTCCTCATCAAAAAGCCGCCAATGACGTCACGATTCCTTTGTCGCGCGTGTTTGTTTGACCCCGCGTCTTTCAGAAATTTGGCTTGGAGCGTTCTGGAGAAAAACCCATTTTTAGCATGTTTTAACGTGAGGTAAGAGACTCGTTATATTTTTTTAATGTTTCCTATGGACTGCAGCTGTTAGAAAACTGTAGTATCTATATATATGAGATCATCCTTTATTGGCTGTAAACTCTGTAGTAAACTGTAGTAAATAATATTATTATTTAAATGCACAGTTGATGAAACATGCAGTGTAAGGAATTTCCAACATTCCTTATTGTGCACAAAGCTCGTTATCATAAGAAAACATGGTATCTTTGCAGACCATGGCCTTATCACAGAAGGCAATTCATTCAGGCACCTAAGAGAAAACAAAGTAGTATAGCGTACAGAATAGACTTCGGTGTCACTAGAAACGTTTATAACAGTTTATTACTTTCCGCAAGATAGTTATGCTCAAATTAAAATGCGAATTTGTAACCATGCCCTAACCTAAACCTAATCGAAACAGCTAATACCCGATGAGAAGTTTGTACAGTTATCCGCATACATTGTCTCATAGGTTTTAATACTACTTGCTAGTACATTTGTGGGGGGGGGGAATATTTCAATTGGCAAAAGGTCTCATCATTGTATGTTGTTTTATTGAAAAGGTGAGAACTTACGTAAATTTCAATGTGATGTTTCTATCTTAAACTAACTATCAAAATGTACTAATGTTACACCCATAACAAACACATTATGTTTGTAAAGCACAGCTTTCGTTAGTACCTCCAAAGTGTTGTTTCATTTCATACAAATGATGTGGCACGAGAATGAGGCCGATCCTGGATTAAAAAGGACGAGAATTCACCTAAACACTACAAAAGCATCATGTGCTCCTAGTACACAAAGGCATGTGCTCCTAGTGCACATAGGCCTTGCTCCTAGGGCATATATGTCTGTGCTCCTAGTGCACATAGAGCTGTGCTCCTAGTGCATATAGGCATGTGCTCCTAGTGCACATTGACATGTGCTCCCAGTGCACATAGGCCTGTGCTCCTGGTGCACATAGGCCTGTGCTCCTAGTGCACATAGGCATGTGCTCCTAGTGCACATAGGCCTGTGCTCCTGTGAACATAGGCCTGTGCTCCTAGTGCACATAGGCCTGTGCTCCTGTGAACACAGGCCTGTGGTCCTAGTGCACAAAGGCATGTGATCATAGTGCACATAAGTCTTTTCTCCTAGTGCACACGGGCCTGTGCTCGTAGAGCACATTATGAATGTTCTCCTAGGGTACTAAGCCTGTTCTCCCAGTGCACGTTGACCTGTGCTCATAGTGCACATAGGCCTGTGCTCCTAGTGCACATAGGCCTGTGCTCCGAGTACATATATGCCTGTGCTCCTAGTGCACAAAGGTCTGTGCTCCTATAGTGAACATAGGCCTGTATTCCTAGTGAACATAGGCATGTGCCTCTAGTACACATTGACCTGTGCTCCCAGTGCACATAGGCGTGTGCTCCTAGTGCACATAGGCCTGTGCTCCTAGTGCACGTAGGCCTGTGCCTCCTAGTACACACAGGCCTGTGGTCCTAGTGCACATAGACCTGTGCTCCTAGTGCACATAGGCGTGTGCTCCTAGTGCACATAGACCTGTGCTCCTAGTGCACATAAGCGTGTGCTCCTAGTGCACATAGACCTGTGCTCCCAGTGCACATAGGCCTGTGCTCCTAGTGCACATAGGCCTGTGCTCCCAGTGCACGCAGGCCTGTGCTCCTAGTACACATAGGCCTGTGCTCCTAGTGCACATAGAGCTGTGCTCCTAGTGCACATAGAGCTGTGCTCCTGTGAACATAGGCCTGTGCTCCTAGTGCACATAGGCCTGTGCTCCTGTGAACACAGGCCTGTGGTCCTAGTGCACAAAGGCATGTGATCATAGTGCACATAAGTCTTTTCTCCTAGTGCACACGGGCCTGTGCTCGTAGAGCACATTATGAATGTTCTCCTAGGGTACTAAGCCTGTTCTCCCAGTGCACGTTGACCTGTGCTCATAGTGCACATAGGCCTGTGCTCCTAGTGCACATAGGCCTGTGCTCCGAGTACATATATGCCTGTGCTCCTAGTGCACAAAGGTCTGTGCTCCTATAGTGAACATAGGCCTGTATTCCTAGTGAACATAGGCATGTGCCTCTAGTACACATTGACCTGTGCTCCCAGTGC
Organism: Asterias rubens; assembly: GCF_902459465.1. Classification (NCBI taxonomy): domain Eukaryota; kingdom Metazoa; phylum Echinodermata; class Asteroidea; order Forcipulatida; family Asteriidae; genus Asterias; species Asterias rubens. Next base: position 8,108,324 of record NC_047071.1, on the reverse strand, counting down.
ACATAGGCGTGTGCTCCTAGTGCACATAGGCCTGTGCTCCTAGTGCACGTAGGCCTGTGCCTCCTAGTACACACAGGCCTGTGGTCCTAGTGCACATAGACCTGTGCTCCTAGTGCACATAGGCGTGTGCTCCTAGTGCACATAGACCTGTGCTCCTAGTGCACATAAGCGTGTGCTCCTAGTGCACATAGACCTGTGCTCCCAGTGCACATAGGCCTGTGCTCCTAGTGCACATAGGCCTGTGCTCCCAGTGCACGCAGGCCTGTGCTCCTAGTACACATAGGCCTGTGCTCCTAGTGCACATAGAGCTGTGCTCCTAGTGCACATAGAGCTGTGCTCCTAGTGCACATAGAGCTGTGCTCCTAGTGCACATAGGCCTGTGCTCCTGTGAACATAGGCCTGTGCTCCTAGTGCACATAGGCCTGTGCTCCTGTGAACATAGGCCTGTGCTCCTAGTACACATAGGCCTGTGCTCCCAGTGCACATAGGCCTGTGCTCCTAGTGCACATAGCCGTGTGCTCCTAGTGCACATTGACACGTGCTCCCAGTGCACATAGGCATGTGCTCCTAGTACACATAGGCCTGTGCTCCCAGTGTACATAGGCCTGTGCTCCTAGTGCACATAGGCGTGTGCTCCTAGTGCACATAGAGCTGTGCTCCTAGTGCACATAGGCCTGTGCTCCTGTGAACATAGAGCTGTGCTCCTAGTGCACATAGGCCTGTGCTCCTGTGAACATAGAGCTGTGCTCCTAGTGCACATAGGCCTGTGCTCCTAGTGCACATAGAGGTGTGCACCCAGTGCACATAGGCCTGTGCTCCCACATAGGCCTGTGCTCCCACATAGGCCTGTGCTCCCACATAGGCCTGTGCTCCTAGTGCACATAAGCCTGTGATCCTAGTGCACATAAGCCTGTGATCCTAGTGCACATAGGCCCGTGATCACAGCACACATAATTATGTCTGTGATCCTAGTGCACATAGGCCCGTGATCACAGCACACATAATTATGTCTGTGATCCTAGTGCACATAGACCCGTGATCACAGCACACATAATTATGTCTGTGATCCTAGTGCACATAGGCCCGTGATCACAGCGCACATAATTATGTCTGTGATCCTAGTGCACATAGGCCCGTGATCACAGCGCACATAATTATGTCTGTGATCCTAGTGCACATAGACCTGTGCTTCTAGTGCACATTTGCCTGTGACCTGTCGGTTCAATCATCAGGCCCTGGATATGCACTCTTTCCTGGGCCTGATTTCATGACAAATGTAAACAGAAGATCACAAGAAAGTTATTGCTATAATTGCTCAGATTACTTCTTGTATAAATCCAATCATCGGGTATCTTGAGAAAGACCACATGCAACTGCCTGCAGTCGAATTGGCCGATCTCCAAATGTTCTGCAGCATAAAATAGATGTTCTCATGCTGTTTTACAGTACGAAGAAATTTTGTATTTATTTAACCTTCGGGCAGATCTCTGAGCATGCAACCATGTATTGAAAGTGACATCTTCATTGAGAGCGGAATGTTTTGCACCTTGTCAACAAACATTACATTCAAATAGATCTTTTTATTCCAAAACATGATGCCGAACAAGACAGGAGTAGGTTTTGTGGAAAGGTAAAAGGAAATTACATCGATGGTTTGGGAGACAGTTTTACTTCGATTATGCAGTTTTCAGTACCAATCAAGCTTTGAAAAATATACATAGCATGAAAATTGGTGATTGTTTTTCACTGATAAAAACAAGAGCTTTGTATGTCAGGACTTTTGTGAATGTCCATTTACTACATTTTTTGACTGATGCAGTCAGAATATGATCGGATTAAAAAATTTACCATATTTATTGATTTATTTAATGTTTGCGGTGGCACGTAATGACTTGAGGTTTCAACTCGACGTTTCGATCAGTATGATCCGATCGGATAATGGTATTTTACCGCAAACCTTACTATATCGTATGTCCACCATGCAAAGTTTCAAATCCTATAGTTAATCAAGAAAACGCTCACAGAGCGATAAGCTCCAAACGGAAGATTAGTTTTATTTATTATTCATAAAATTCTGACATTTCAGACATGAATATTTCAAGGGATATTTACTACTATCATCATCATTAGACCGTGTACGTTTCACGTAAGTCCGACTGTGATCTTAGACGATTTTTTTTTATCTTACCAATTCTGTATTATTCCTTAAATGTTATTGGTAAACTACCATCGACTCCTTGTAAGATATACCAAACAAGTAATATTAAACTGTAAGTCAAGTATGGATAATATATTTGTCACCTGTGACGTAATATTGTGTATATAATTGTGAGCCTACAGGGTTAATACAAACTGTCCAGGCTAACTGTTCATAACAGATGTACATAAGTCCACAAATTATTCAAGACACTAAAGAGATTACTATTTTAACACATGTGAGTTTGTTAAAGTGGCATTGTGTTTAAAGAATGTTACACACAAGGTATTTACGTGTTCTAGACACACTCCCAATAAATGTAGTCGATCACTGGAAGTGAACACAAAGCTCCCGCCTACAGTGTTATCAAAAATGTTATTCTGACTGTTTGGCCGAATATTTTTGTGCTACGTTTTTATGTAATACCAAAATAGTTTAATTAGTCTTGCATAGAGAGCATGGACTGACGTTTTCTCTCAGAGAAAATGCAATAATGGCGGGTCTTCGAATACAGAACTTAATGTGTCAATCTCGCAGAGAGCGTCCCGGTATTATGCTAACAACTTGAGTAATTCCTGCGCGGAAACGATTATTTGAAAATAGGAGTATTAGTCTAAAAGGGGCTGTGAATTATTGTAGGGGATTTGAACTGGCGCCCCGTCAAGGTTAAAGGAAAATAACGAGCACAATGTTCGGTTAAACATCGGACAAGCAACCCTCCTCCCCCCCCCCCCGAACCGCAGAAGCGATCCGTATTTTTAATTTAAATCTAAAGAATCCTAACTGAACAAAACAAAATAGAAAAAACACCCGGCAGAACGATTTCCACCCTTTCGATGTCCAAGATTGCACATTATTTGTATCCCTTACAAATTGCAATGCAGCTCGTACTTCAAGCACGGCAGTGGTAGCACATTATCCAATCATGTATTTGTTCATTAAATGGATTAACATGTCAAAGCTTTGATAAAAAGCTCCAAAACAGAACACTAAAATGCGGAGAAATGTTAATAAAACTATGATTTACATAAACACTGAAAAAGACCAACATTACATATAAAAAAAAAGCTGAATGATTGAGCTTTCGTATAATATTATTAGCAACTCTTTGTGATATGCAAGTTTTTACTTCCGGGACTCGGTTATCAAATATTCACTTATTCCCTAAACTTCCACGAAAACTAATACTTGTTCAGATACTTATTAAAGGCACTGAACACGTTTGGTAATTGTCAAAGACCACTATAACAAGCCTGTGAAAACTTTGACTCAATTGGTCATTGAAGTTGCAAGAAATGGTGAAAGAAAAAACGCCCTTGTTGTACAAAATAGTGTGTTTTCAGATAGGATTAAAAGGCTTCTGGACAGAATTCTTTTGTTATTTTAGTGAGAGATACCTTTATTTTGAGATTATGTTAACAGGCTTTGGACTCGTGCGTCATTTCCCCAATACGCAATTAAACAAAAAATGTTTCAACTGCAACTCTGAGTGGATCGTGGAAAATTGGTTACCAAGCATATATGACTAAGAGGAACGGTATTACTTCTTGGGCTGTCTCGCTCTTGCTTGTTGTTTTGGCCTATTAATGATGTCCGACATTGTGTGGATTGTTTCCGTCAACATCTTTGCTCTAATTTTCACATCTGCATCGGATTATTTTACCATCTCATCTTTATAAGTAAACATTAATGTAGGCCTACACAAAGTAAATAAATATACACCCTTCATTGAAATAATGATTTCGGGAATAAAGGTAAAGTGGTTCGATCTGTATCTAATCGTTTCAATAAATTGCCGCCGAATAAATTTTGATTCTATGGTGAGTTGAAACTAAAAGATTTAATTATTTGAAAAGGTTTAACAGTAATGTTCAAACAATACAAAACCTCGGGCATTTAGTATGTATCAGTATACATATGTCAAAAAGAGATTAAAATGTGCAACTAATAGCAATGGTTGGGGAAAGGTATTTTTTCAAACTTGATCTTGCACTCAGGTAAATTCTCCCGTTTTGAGGGAATTTATTTTTTTCAAACGCGACCTTTCAATGAAAAAAAAAATGTCTATGACAATGCTGCTGGGTTTTATTGCATTATGCATTGCATTTTCTCTGTCATATGAATTTAATTTGATTGTCAATTTCTATAGATCTTGTCTGAATGGTATCATTCAGTGGCAATCAGTAATATTAATGAATATTCAGGGTCTGCATTCCTAGGAATAGGTAGTTTTTAAACAACCTACTACAAACCAGATGATGTGTCTTTATAGTATACCCTTTTAGTCATTCCTGTTTCCCGTAGTGTTTTCCAAGCGGAACTCCACGTGAGTGTCTGGCCAGGCAGGTGCAGACGAGAAGTGAAGACTTCAAGTATTGGCCTTGACTGTGTCTGTGTGTTGTCCTAGTAGACTCTCTACTTCTGATCTGCTGTCAAGATGAGGTGATTAATAGTAACTTCCCTTTAGGACGATTTCACGTTGGTAAGAATTTTATATATTTGTTGTTGGAAGTGAAAGCAAAACATACTGTGCAGGTGGTAATAATTCAAGCCCGAAGATTCACTATGAACGGCCGCTCAATTTTGAAATTTAATTTTGTAAAAAAAAATAATAATAATTACAACCAGCAACCTAATTTAGAAGAAAGTATATTGTCATTTCTTCATTGTCACAGAATCTTTCTTGAATCAATTAAATACATGCTAGCGTTGTCATGGATCTTTTTGGTTAATTGTGTCTATATGCTTTGATATTATGAAAGTGTGACCCTAATGAGTAACGTACTACTTCGGTCTAATGAAATTGACGGTGGGAACCGCAGGGATGTATTTTACTTCCCTTCATAAATAGCCACGGTAGTCTTGATTTCAAGTCACTCCCCGGTGGAGTCTGCAGCTGTCATTGCTGTATTTTCCTATTGTCTTCCAATGCATCAGGAAGAGTATAGCTCCAGGTCACAGTCTTGTAAAATGCACCAAAAAAATCCCAAGATTAGAAAAGGTTTCAGGGTATTTCGGCAGAAACTCGCAATATAAAAGATTGCATATCAATCGCCTAACCGGTAATCAGTGAGAAGTGGGATAGCTATTGTCACCACACGGTCTCTGTGTGGTTTGAAAACACGAGTAACCCAATGGGACGTGCTTGCTCTTCCCTTGCACAGAATGCATGATTGGATGACATGTAGTGTCATCGCCACTCCAAGCTCCAAAGCAAAGGCCTCTTGTTTCGTTACAACATAGCGTCAACACGTACTCCCTCTCGTCCCTTGTACACTAATAAACATATGTATTATGACAGTGACAAGTATTGAACCACAGACTGGTGCAAGCTGCCAACAACTTTTTGCTCGGTATATAAGTATCAACAAATAAGATGCTAGACTTATGAATAGAAACCTAGTGGAATGTCAACCGTAAGTAATGTTCAGATCCTGTTATTTCTAGTAACAAACACTGGATAAAGCTAGGATGCATTGATCAATGCTAAATTCCACGACACAAAATATACACACTCCAAAATAAACATGAATTCAAAGCAATTGTTATCTCTTAAAATAAATTTACCTACAAAACAAATCCGAGTAAGATGTGCCGAATGGGCAAAAAGTGCAAATAGTCCCCTTTGAATAGTCCCCTTTTAATCGCCAACAAAGATGTATGAAAAATGTTTTAATTAAATCTACCCCAAGCCGATGTTCTTATTGCTTTAATTAACTTGTGACAAATCGGTGTAGGACACATTATTTGATCGTGTAGTCCCCCTACACAAAGTGACATTTTAATAAAATTATGTTGTACAGATCGAGTAACTATATTATCATGCACACTCGTGGTTTCCTCAAAACAAAATGTGGGACTGTATAAAATAAGGTTTTACTACTTAACTTTTACAAATATTTAGGTGTTTGGGCAACAGCCCGAACAACTCTTTGATTTTGTTCGTTTTTAGGTGTTCGAGCAACAGCCCGAACAACTCTTTGATTTTGTTCGTTTTTTTTTTTTTTTTAGGTGTTCGGGCAACAGCCCGAACAACTCTTTGATTTTGTTCGTTTTTTTTTGTTTGTTTTTGTAGGTGTTCGGGCAAAAGCCCGAACAACTCTTTGATTTTGTTCGTTTTTTTTTTTTTTTTTTTTTTTTTTATTATTCTTCTCGCTGTCGAGAAGCATACACAGAACGTGATCATCCATAGAGCGCGAAAAAGCTTCATGTAGAATAGTCTTCGTTCAAGGCGTTTAACTTTTTGACCTTGTCTTCTGCTTCAAATCGAATTTACTGTATATTATCTACGACCGTACTGCGTTGATAACACCGGTTCCCGTCCGATCACTGAAGTTAAGCAAAATCGGGCGTGGTCAATACTTGGATGGGAGACCAATAGGCGAACAAATTTTGTATTTTTAATTTTTTTGTTTAATTTTTTCTTCTCCTATAAATAGCTTCGTTTTTAGTCTATTTTCAAGGCGTTTCCAACCAACATTTCTTTTCCGGTTAGTTAGTCTCTTCTTCAGTCGTCATTATGCATCAGGCTCCAACCACAAAAGCTATTTAGACAATCTATACATCATATGAAAGGGCATTAAGTACGTAGTTTGTTTTCAAGGCGTTTTCAACAAACATTTCCCTTCCGGTTAGTTAGTCTTTTCTCCAGTCGTCATTATGCATAAGTTCCTATGACCTCAACCACAAAAACTATTTTGACAATCTACATCATATGAAAGGGCTTTATGGACGTAGTCTGTTTTCAAGGCGTTTTCAACAAACATTTCCCTTCCGGTTAGTTAGTCTCTTCTCCAGTCGCCATTATTCCGGAAGTGCCTGTAAAATGCTTTGAAAAGGCATTATTTAAAGGCTTTTAGGTTGAAATAAACATTTTTGATGCTTTACCATAAAATTATTTCACATCGAGAAAACTGTTTGGTTTTGATTTCTTTGCAATTTGACGAGCTATCAACAACACTATTTTCATTGATTCAAACACTGACCACACAATAGCCGAACACCTAGTGTTTGTTTCTACAAACACTGTATCTAGTTTGTTTTCTTTTTTCTTATTCTTCTTCTCATCGATTCAAGGCGTTTTCAACAAACATTTCCCTTCCAGGTAGTTAGTCTCTTCTCCAGTTCTCCACAAAACCTATTTTGACAATCTACATCATATGAAAGGGCTTTACGTACGTATGTGTAGTGCCTTTAGAATGCTTTGAATGCTTTGAAAAAGGCGTTAACTAATGGCTTTTAAGCTGAAATGTACACATTAATGCTTGTGTATCGTCGCGTTCAAGGCGTTTTCAATTTTATAAAACACATTGTGTTAGGATTAAAGGGGTTAAGTTTTGATTTAAAAAATTTGATATGTATCCCGAACAAGTGTTTGTAAATATACAACCACTACATGTAAAGTTTTTCTTTATAAATCTTGTTCGAAAGAGCCATATACCTGAAGATACTCGTGTAGTGGTTAAGACATGTCAGTTTTTAGATGTGGTAGGCAACCATTATAGAGGGAAACCCCAAACAATCACGTAGGGTCTGAACAATCAAACCACACGATTCAAGCCTTCGCCCCTAGATTTTGACTGGGGTGCACTAAAAGTTCACATGCTAAAATTTTCACCTTAGTTTGTATTTGTGAATTATTCATGTTTGAAGCATTTTCAAGGGTTCCAACAGCCGGTGTGGACGTTTTTTATTGTCATTTATGAGCTAGCAACTATTAGTGCAACTTTTGACACTACAAATAATATTAACTCCCCATTTAACTGTTTACATCTGTTTTCATAAATATAAAAGTCAACAATAACAACTTAACAACTTAATTTTTTTTTAATGACTTGTATATTTATGAAAACAGATGTAAACAGTTAAATGGGGAGCTAATAGTTGCTAGCTCATAAAATAATGACAATACAAAAACGTCCACACCGACTGTTGGAACCTTAACATTGCTCCAAACATGAGTAATTCACAAATACAAACTATGGTTTTATAATTGGTATGTTGGTGACCTTCTCTTAACCTTGTGACCTTTTTAAACCGGAAGTGCCTGTAAAATGCTTTGAAAAGGCATTATTTAAAGGCTTTTAGGTTGAAATGTACACTTTTTGATGCTTTACCATAAAACTATTTCACATCGAGAAAACTGTTTGGTTTTGATTTCTTTCCAACTTGACGAGCTATCAACGACACTTTTTTCATTATTTCAAATACTGACCCAACAATAGCCGAACACCTAGTGTTTGTTTCTACAAACACTATATCTAGTGTTATTTGAAACTCTTACTGCCATCTCCGAATTGTTTCTTTTAATTTATCATACAACATACTATAAATATTATCAACATGTTTCTTTTAACAATACTTCCATTGGACACTCTTACTGCCATCTCCGATTTGTTTCATTCAATTAACTATACAATACACTATCAATACATATAACACTTTCTTCAAAGACTCAAAACGATTTGAATCAAATGTCCCTATTCTTCTTAAAGGATTTGGATACTTTTTGTAACAAAAAACACAATTTCCACAGATTTACATTAAACTTACACCGTTTGAAGATAATGATAGTATACAAAGCTTCCCTAAAAATGTTAGATGCTGAGGTGCTGTAGTTTTTGAGAAATTAGTAAAAGTAATAATTTTCGTCTCAGTTTTAGCATGTAAAAACGTATTAACATGTTATCCTATGTTTTTTGTAAAATATCATAACTGGTTAAGGGGATTTTACATGCTAAAATCATTTTGGACTCATGAGACCAAAATTATTTTGTGACTTGTTTTACTCATTTCTCAAAAATGAGGTGCTGTGGTTTTTGAGAAATGAGTAAAACAAACTTGAATCTAAATCTGTGGACATTTGTCCCCCCCAAAAAAAAGTACATAGACCCTTTAATCACATTCTTCTTAATCACATGACTATTAGAATATTAAAATCACATTGTTCTAAATCACATGACTATTGGTGATATTATACGTCAACTTGAATACGTTAAACGTGATGATTTCCGACAATGCTCGTCTTAAGCTTGGGCCATGTCACACGAAGCAGTTTAGATTCCAGGCAACCCCGTTATGGCAGTCTCCAAGAAGAAGAACAATATTCACATTTCAATTTACAAGTACATTTTTCTAGCGGCAGCAAGGCTACAGAAGAGGGAAAAAAGATGTACGGATAATTTTGAAAAAATGCTTTACATATACTTTTGCGACATAAATGCAATCGTTATTTTTTTTTTCTTTCTCTTTTTCTTTGTATGCGAGAACTTGTGTGCAGGTAAACACATGGACTGACGTATCCCGTTGACTGGGGAATTTTGTGTGCCTTTGGTGGGGGGGGGGGGGATGTCTTAATGAAAATTGATTTTTAGCGTAAACATAAATTAAAGGCAGTGGACACTATTGGTAGTTACTCAGAGTAATTATTAGCATAAAACTTCACTTGTTCACCAGTAATGAAGAGCGGTTGATGGTATAAAACATTGTGAGAAACGGCTCCCTCCGAAGTGACGTAGTTTTCGAGAAAGAAGTAAATTTCCACGAATTTGATTTTGAGACCTCAAGTTTAGAATTTGAGGTCTTGAAATCAACCATCTAAATGCACACGACTTCGTGTGACAAGGGTGTTTTTTCTTTCATTATTATCTCGCAACTTCGACGACCAATTGAGTTCAAATTTTCACAGGTGTGTTATTTATGCACATGATGAGATACACCAAGTGAGAAGACTGGTGTTTGTCATTTATCAATAGTGTCCACTGCCTTTAATGTTACCAAACCAAAACCGCACATTTATCGCAGCCGTTATTTTGTTCGATTGCCAATTACCGTCAACCGTGCTCTTAAGACAAGTATATAGTGTCAAGAACCCTTGTGCTCTATACAGGGAGCATGTTTTGGGAACTTGCAAAGTTGCTTTGTATTACCCTATGTTTGCCACCCCCTTTCCACCCCCCCCCCTCCCCTGCCGTATGACAGTGACATAAGTTGTCTTTTCATATCTGGAGAAATTCTCGAGTAAGTACTACGTAACGATTGATTCTCAGCGAGACCTTTTAAGTACTACGTAACGATTGATTCTCAGCGAGACCTTTTCACCCACAGGAGGTTCAGGGGGCCAGTTTATATTAGATTTTCATTCCATTTCTCACTCATTCACAACTAAATTCTAATTTAGGCCTACATTTGTTTTCAGACTTTTACCGACTTCTACAAAATCAATTGAATTGCAAGACAGTAAACAAAAAATCAACATAAATGGGCAATACAGATGCAAAAGTTAGAAAACAATTATGTGTTCATAGCTTGTAGAAAAAAAATTAACAAACGAACCAACATTCATAAATGAAGCACAATCATGAGACTTGCCTACAGCTACACATTGAATATTTGTCCAATCTAGCTACTTTCTAATCATGGTAAATAAACGCTTATTGCAATGGTCATTATTTGCACCCACTGCATCTGCTTCTGCTAACGTATTGCTCAACACGTCCTCGTGTGTTTGCAGTTGGAGTAAAACCAAGCAGGGTTGTGGGTGCGCATGGCTGCTCTGGTATATTAGGTGCATTATTATATACCAATAATGTAACCTGTGAATTCACCTGTTTAAAAAAGGAGTAACTAGAGCCTCGTCTTCCAGCAGGCACGGCTTGAAATGTTGGATATTAAACTGTACGATTAAGCATGAAGAAAGGCTGCGCCAGTCCATTTCAAAACTTGTACACAGCTATTATTAAAAAAAAAAGAAATATGAATTTTCATTGAAATTATGATACGAAATGTAAAATGTCTCGTTTGCCAGTGTTATATCTTGCCTGCCAGAAAGGCACTGGAATGTGCAAGGCCAATATTTGTGTAAAATAAATGTTATGGTCTTTTGAGTTCTTGCATGTTGAAGTGAGGCAAATATTCCCCTGTTTTTCCCCTAACCCACATACGCTGCTCGAGTCTCGTACTCTGACCATCAGTTAAACCCTACGCCCATCTCCTCATTGAACCATAGGAACCATACTATACCGTCCACAGTATAGTCTGGCCCGATCTAAAACATTACGGATACGGGGATATATTACAATTTATCGCACATATATTACAATTTATTGCATATATATTACATTTATTGCACACATCAACTGAATATCGCACATATGTGACAATTATGTCATATGAGAAACATCGCACATACATTGTACATTATCGAATATTGCAACGTTTAACACGCCATAATTAACAACAGCAAGGAAAATATTCTAAAAGCTCTATAGCAAGTTGACACAGAGGGGTAAAAATTAGTTCAATTTTCAATTATGCACGTTAAAATTGCTATAAGACCGGTACTGATTTTTAAAAAATAGTTCTTGACACTTATGCAATACTTTTTCTCATTGACAAGGTGCACTTTGAGATATCCATTCGAAACAAGTTGTTAATAAATTTGCCCGTTCTGTAAGCACATGGCCGGTATATATTGACTTTAAAAGTCTCTTTTGTTTTCTTGACCAAGTCCTTATAGACGGATAGGACAAGTGTTATACTAATAAAGTACAAACATGGGTTTGTTTACGTTTTGTTTTTGTTTTTACTGGCTCTCGCGAGGCTGCCAGAACCGAGAGGCGATTGGGCGTTACAAATTCTAGACAACCAAATCAATCATGTAAATTACGCGTGCTTTTTCATTTAGCAGGTGTGCGGTTGTAGATTCTGAATAGTAGATAGCCATTGCCAATTTTTTGTTTATCGATTTCATTTAGCCGTGCAGTGGCAATAAAGTGGTGGTTAGAATCACTGATGCATGAATTTTTTTTTTTTTTAAGTGCACAATGAAGACTATTCAGGACATTATACTTGGGTTTTTTTCAGATAAATAAAATAAAATAAAAATACCATCAATGTGAATGGTCATTAAATTTAATATTGTACTGGCTATGTGTATGGAAACCTAAGCTATGACTAGTCCTAACTCTTTGTGAAATCGACCCCAGGGCCCAATTACGAAAAGCTGCTTACCCACCGATTTTGTGCTTACTGTCAATTTCAATTTAAAAGCTCTGGTAAGCGTGTAAGCACACGAAATACATGCTTACCTTCCGGTGCTTACTTTATGAAAATGAATGACGTCAAAATAACAACCCATGGTGAACGAACAAGATGGCCGCCTAATTTTGCTTACCCGTGAAATAATTATGCTTAATAGAATGCAAAATGTTCCGCTACAGTTAGCACGAATAAATACTGTATACCAGCGCTTTGTAAGCAGCGCTTTGAAGTTGGGCGGAGCTGCAGCTGTCATGTTGGAAAGCAGCCAGGTTGGCGGGTGGCCGGGTTTGCGGCCTGGATTTCGTGCAGCACGTTAATGTTTTTGTTTTTTTGCTGCAACACGTCCCTTAAAACAAATAAAGACCGAGCTTGTGCGCCGTTTTGGCTAAAACGTCTAGGTGTGACCACACCACTAAAGGCAGTGGACACTATTGGTGATACTCAAAATAATTATTACCATAAAACCTTACTTGGTAAGGAGTCATGGGGAGAGGTTGATGGTATAAAACATTGTGAGAAACAGTTCCTTCTGAAGTAACGTAGTTTTCGAGAAATAAGTAATTTTTCACGACATTGATTTCATGACCTCAGATTTAGAATTTGAGGTCTCGAAATCAAGCATCTGGCATGAAAGCACACAACTTCGTGTGACAATGGTGTTTTGTTCTATCATAATTATCTCGCAACTTCGACCACCAATTAAACTCAAATGTTCACAGGTTTGTTATTTTATTTACATGTTAAGATACACCAGGTTAGAAGACTGGTCTTTGACAATTACCAATGGTGTCCAGTGTCTTTCAGGGTTAACACCTTTACACAAACATTTAAACAACCCGGACAAACAAGACGTGAGAAAAATATGCATGGTTCACACGAGAATCAACCGAGTATGCAAGCCTTTTTGAGAAATGGCTGACACAATGCTACAAATTTGTGTGTATACACACCCAAACCAAACAGTACACTCCTATCACGTCCGCCATTCCTCAAAAAGGTATTCAAGACCAAAATCACTTTTTTAATATTTAAGTGAACAAAACTGAAGAATAGTTTCCAGCTCAAATCAAAGATTTTCCTGAGACGTAAAACCTCAAGGGATTGCGGTACCTTCGTCTGGGTCCTCCGTGTCTCTGGCCTTTTTATGCGGGCTCAACTTGTCGTGCCTAGCGGTCCGACCTCCCGTACTCTCTCGTGGCTAAAACCAAAGTTCCAAAACCTTAATAAATTTAAAAACGACAATGTTACGCTACACTGTGACGCTTTGATTCACTTAATAAGTAACTGCCCATCAGTGAAATGTAATTCGCCCTTGGAATATAAGTTAGTACCATTGCATAGGGTGCTTATAGGCCGTTTGTTTTCCAAACAAACTCAAATTATTTATATTTATATTTGCCAACCCCATAGAGCTATACAGCTCATGGTCAACCCTTAACTCCGGACAGTTTCATAATTTGATACAAGATGCTCAAAGTATTGAACTACGCAGTAAAGTCTATGGTTTAATATCTGCAGTGAGGTTTCACCATGACTTCCACTTTTTGATGTGGACCCTTTTGGTTCATTACTTGATATTTTGAATGTTTAAAGTAAATTAACTGGTTAAGCTACCTACAGGTTTTACCTTCGGGTTTTGACTATCGGTCACCGCAGCTGTAAGACAAATCAGCTTTTCAGCTCTCTTACAGGCATACTAGTTGTCTGTACTACTCTCTGAGCTAAACTTCGAAACGGGGTTATTCAATGGCCTCGAAGTGACCAACGCCATCCCCTCGCCTTTGGAAAGAATTCGAAAAACCAACACAATAGTGACCATTGTATATCCAATACTATACAGCCTTTTTTAATCACCGATTATATAGGGCTCCCTCTCTCGGTGCTTGCGGCCCAGTATAAAGCTGTAATGTATCAACTTAAATGTTGCTCATACAGGGAATACTTTCCCCTTAATATACAACTGAAATTTACATCCGAATTCCAAAGTCACTCACTCCTCAAAGTTATTCAAGGGTGACAAAATTATTTTGAAATCATCTTGTCACATTAAATCACATTGTGCCAACGTCCTCTTTCAGTGAATGGGTACTTTTTTTCTCCGAAGTTCTTTTTTTTCACACGTCAAACAAGAAATCAGTTTGAAAAGAGAATGAGAGGCAAATATCGAATGATCACCGTTCCGAATGAATGCAGAACAAAGTTGTTAGCCAGATATATACAAGCCCCCTCTAGTTTTCTCTAACAAATTCGACGAGTTGGTCAAATTATTTGTAGGCAATACTTAACCTTCTCTGTAGATTGTATTACATCAGAATTACTTACAGCAAAGCAAGAAGTGTCCACAAAAACAATTTACACCCTTTGCCGCCCCCCCCCCCCCTCTTAAAATTGTAACTAAGTTTCGCCGCTGTTCAAAATGCTGAAACTAGTTCAGTATTTCAAAGTCAGCTCTTCCACACTTCTGTCGAGTCTTCGTCACATTGTCGACCCAGTGCAGTCTGTGGTCGGACCTCTGCCACCTTTCTTAAAAAAACAATTTTCGTCCACCTGCTTGGCAGCTCGCTTGCAAACATGTTTTAAGTGTTAAACAAAAAGAATCAGACAAATGATAGCCGCATGGTTGTGAAATACTTAAAGGAACACGTTGCCTTGGATCGGACGAATTGGTCGATAAAAAGCGTTTGCAACTGTTTGTTATAAATGCATATGATTGGAAAGATGTTGTAAAAGTAGAATACAATGATCTACACAATAGCCCTCGAAATTGCGTGGTTTTCCTTTTACATCGTCGACTAACACAGTTGGCCATTTTATGGTTGACTCCCATAAATGGCCGACCGTGTTTCCTCGCGACAAGGGAAACCGTGCAATTCCGAGGCATGTTTGTGTGGATCATTATATTCTACTTTTAAAATATCGTTCTAACCATTTGCATTTAATAACAAACGGTTACAAATGCTTTTCGAATACCAACTCGACCGATCGAAGGCAACGTGTTCCTTCAAAGTTCCATGTGAACAAAATATTGATGTTACATCCCCATGAAATAATACGAGAGCAACAGAATCTCAGCTCTGAGAGATATTCAATCGTGTGATACCATTATGCGATGGTCTGTGCCTTATAATAAAGCTCATCAGGTACAGCACGATACCATAATCAAAACGTGCCTGGCGCATCAGTGTTAAAGCAGGTGTCAATTATTCCTAACATGCCTCTCCGGTACTCCTCGGTAGTTTTCTGTGAGGTCATTTCAGTTTTACATAAAACGCCTCTAACGTGTCATGTATGAAAATCACCTGTCCATAGAGACCAAAGATTAACAGATCTTAGGATAAGTTCTCTCTCAAGAAATGCTTTTGAAAAACACTTTAAGATTCGTCGACATTTTGGCCGTGTATAAAGAGAGTCGGTTTGAAGACGAACCCATCCATCGGTACAAAAATGGCATCGATAAAGCGCCTCCGGTGAGCGTACCTTTACCAACCAGGGTATCTACTTACTGACGAAAGCTTATTCTTTTGGGATTTCTAAAAAGGGGATTAATTCTAACCCTTGCTCTAAGATCCAACCAGGAATCTTTTGACCACAGGTAAAATGTTACATCATCTCATGGAGGTGATCATCCTGAGTAACACAGAGTCGTTCCATCTTGAATTGATGAGCAAACAAGATAACATAGATCGTTCTCCCCGAGCTAGACTCCTCCTAGTCACCCAAATCCAATAACAGTCACCAACTCTTTTTGAGTGTGACTTTCAACGATGTTACCTTTCCGTAACCAATAGTGGTAATTCGATTGTCCTTTTTGAGAAACTGATGATCAATTCAGAAACCCGGGTTATTGTTAAGACACTGGACACAATTTGTAATTACTCAAAGTAATTGTTATCACTAAAACTTACTTGGTAAAAAAAAAAAAAAAAAAAAAAAAAAAACATTGTGAGAAACGGCTTCCTCTGAAGTAACGTAGTTTTTGAAAAAGAAGTAATTTCTCAGTTGTTCTGTAACTGAAGCGTGAAAGCACACAACTTCGTGTGACAAGGGTGTTTTTTTTCCATTATTATCTGTCAACTTCGACGACCAATGAGTTCAAATTTTTACAGGCTTGCTACTCTGTGCATAAATGTTGAGATAAACCAAGTGAAAAGTAAGTCTTTGGCAATTTACCAGAGGTGTCCAAAGCGCATGCTAATAATAGCATACAAATATTGACTGCTTCGAGTGCTATACGGTTAAAAACTACTACTCCCGAAATGATCCCCGGAGCGTTCTATTTTCCCGGGGCACAGCCGAGGGAAAATGGAACGGTCCGAGGATCACCGAGGGAGTCCTAGTTTGATCCATAGCACGAGTTAAAGCAGTCAATGTTTGTTTTTTCCACATTCGAACGTGTTTAATTCTCCTTCCACTATAATGGAGAAGAGGCGCAGATCGTAAACGTAACATGAAACCATCAAGGTGATTATGAGCGTCTCTTTATTTCTCCTACATTCTCTTTCCTGTTCTTGTGGTCAGAGATACACTGCGAGGGCTACAATGAAAAATATAGAGTTAAAAAATTAAGGCATAGAAGATAGCAAAAGGGAAGGATACCTGTTGGTTCGTCAACCAATCAAATGCATTCGTTTGTTGTAAACATTTCATTTCATTTCAAAAGGTGGTTAGCGTTCTTGAGATATGCCGAAAATCCGTGGTGGTTTATGTCCATGCAGGAATAATAATCAGGAACTGGAATACACAGTCTGAGAAACGTATAGCTTATAGCCGACAGAAGCATTAATCCTCTCAGGGACAAAAACATGTTTTGTTGTAACCGCGTTGCTTCAAAGTGAAATGATTCTCAAATATACTTTTCACTATCGAAACCTTTGCATTTGTAACAAAGGTAAGTTATTATTGCCATTCATTTTGAAGGCAGTGGACACTATTGGTAATTATTCAAAATAATTCTTAGCATAAAACCTTACTTGGTAACGAGTAATGGGGAGAGGTTGATGGTATTAGACATTGTGAGAAACGGCTCCTTCTGAAGTAACGTAGTTTTCGATAAAGAATTTTTGTTTCCACGCATTTGATTTCGATACCTCAGATTTAGAATTTGAGGTCTAGAAATCAAGCATCTGAAAGCACACAACTTCGTGTGACAAGGGTGTTTTTTCTTTCATTATTATCTCGCAACTTCAACGACCGATTGAGCTCAAACTTTCACAGGCTCCAACAGTGAAGACTATAGTCCTTGACAATTACCAATAGTGTCCAGTGTCTTTAAGAGTTAACAAACGTATACCTTCCCTTTAATAGATGTAACTGCATCGGGGATACGGACTATTATACTAAACACCGATACGTGTTAAGCCCTGCACACTCAGTCTTATCCAGAGTCATGGGGAAAGACATAGAATATTATTATCCTCTAATTTGTGTATTACGTTAGAGTATTATGGTGACATTGGGAAACATTAGTTCAGAAATTTCTAAAGTAATAGGTAGTCGTAAAAGGAGAGGATGTTAGAGGAATATCTCCCCATGACACCTTTTGAAAACGATAATGTTACATTGATGGGGTGGTGAGATTCATCAACGTGACATTAAGATCGACGCAAAGGGGGCACAGATAGATCTATTATTGACACAAAATACTAAGTGGAGTATTTCACTTTTGAAGTTAGCTCTTAATGTGACAACCCTGGACAAATTCCTGTGGAGTGACTTTAAGTTTACCTGAGGACAAAAACTCGGAGTTTCAACCGTGGGAAGTGTTTAGGTGGGTCTCTTTGCACGACTTCAAACTCTATTAAAGTGGCAGGAGCTCTATACACTGCTGTGGTTGAAACCATAGAGCTATGTTGAAACTAAGCTTCTTTTCGGGGGGTTTTCCTCACAATTTCAGATAAAAATCTCAAAAATTGCAGTCTGGCAATGCCCTCATAACACTTTGAACATAAGAACTGAAATTTGTTAACTGCAATTTTTACGATTGGCAGACTTTGGCGATGTAAAAATGTCTAATCAGCAACTTTTATCTTCCCACGTTGTTGGATTGATCTTAAGTGAAATGCTCATCCCAAATCGGTCTAATCCTCTGCTTTTAAGTCCCTTTCTTGCTGGGAGCACTCTTGAATGGCTTTTAGAAGCTGGCTTTATTGCTAGATTCCCGTCCCAGTCACAATCTCAATTCCTGTTCCAGTCACAACTAATGCATCGCATGTTTAAGTTTGAACTAGATGGGGTTTTAAAGGAGATGACTACTTGATGTGTAAGGATGTAAGGCTTCCAATGGAAACACTGTTGGCTACAAAACGAGTGACGAACAGCTTCCGTCAGCCAATACCTGGACCTAAATAATTAAACAAATGGACTGACTTATCCTGTCTGTATACTTTTTTTTATCCACAGACCGTCTGATCTACCACTCTCCCAATTTCCTTTTTGACAGACTTCATTGACTTCATTATTTGCTGTAAGAGATGGCACGGATGCTGTGTATTCATGGAAGATCGACTAATACTATGCTCCCCATCGGTTTTATGTCCGTTTCAATTTAATGTCTGTTTTAATTACCTTTCTTGGTCATTTTTCAAACCGATTTACTTTTTATCACATTATTCGATCGAGAGTGTAAATAATAGTAGGGTTGTTGGTTGGGAGTTTGCTTATGTTGACATTTGATTTAATATAAAGTCAGTATTAATTTTCAAGGTGAGAAACGAAGGAGTGTTCACCCCGACGGTTTGCAAAAGGATTTTATTTTGTTGACCCTTTTAAAGCGCCACTTTTATCTTTGTAACCGTGATTCACCTCATATTCTTACCATGTTTTAAAGGCAGTGTACACTATTGGTAATTACTCAAAATAATTATCATCATTAAACCTCACTTGGTAACGAGTAATGGGGAGCTGCTGATAGTATAAAACATTGTGAGAAACGGCTCCCTTTGAAGTGACGTAGTTTTCGAGAAAGAAGTAATTTTCCACGAATTTGATTTCAAGACCTCAAGTTTAGAATTTTGAGGTCTCGAAATCAAGCATCTGAAAGCACACAACTTCGTGTGACAAGAGTGTTTTTTTCTTTCATGATTATCTCGCAACTTTGACGACCGATTGAGCTGAAATTTTCACAGGTTTGTTATTTTATGCATATGTTGAGATACACCAACTGTGAAGAATAGTCTTTGACAATTACCAATAGTGTCCACTGCCTTTAACCTCCTTTAATTTGGTTCTGACATTTCAGGCGGTTCACTCACAGTCCCTGATGGTAGCCGGGAGGGTGAGAGACTAGCCCAGATCAGCGAGATGGTAGGCTTGATTAGACCGAGTCAAAGGCTTTGCCCTGAAGGTTGCACTTTAACGAGGGTAATTAGAAGGCCTGCATAAAGACAATCCCGAGATTGGATATAGATAACAGAATCAGATCTGATCTTAGTAAGGTCATCGACCTAACGCCAGGGCCAGGCTGCTCAATATGCTCGCTTGCATAAGACCATAGAAAGGACCGTTCTCTGTGGTAAGCCCGTTAGGTATTTTTTGGCAGTATCAAAGTTTAATGATGGTTGGGAGTTTCCTTATGAGGCAATGCTGACACACATCGGTGTAAATGGGTAAAACACCAAATTGATATTGAATTTACTTGGGAATGTTTAGTTTGTGTTGAGTTATGTTCACTTTCGAACACTCAAGTGCCCATTTTTGTGATGATGATCGTCGTCATACAGCCGAAAGACGGCGCTGTTTAAAAAACAAAAACAAGGGCAAAGGGGAGTCAATTAATCTTGGGTTCGGCTAAAGTAATGTCAGTCATTTTTGAAAAGGTGCACTTTCGGTTGAGAGTTTCAGAAAGAGTCGGGCGGAGCTTGAGCCTGAGCCCAAGCTACAATTTTGAAAAGGGCCTATTGTAAAAAGTCAAACTTTGCACAACATTTTTTATCAAAATTATTAGCTATCAAAAGCATCATGAATGTGTACATGCTTATGGGACAGAGTCTGTTTTCAAATTACTCATGCGTTTTTATGTTGTTTATGATGTAAACAACCCCTCTTGTCAATTGTAAATATTTTAATCAGGTATAATTTATGCACCAAACTGAACAAGAAGACACGTTGTTGTACAAATCGTTTAATGTTATGTCTTTCAGAAGTTCTGATTTCCTGTAACTGTAACAATGTTTTGCAATAACACATTTCAAAGGAAATACTTCTTCAATTATTTTCGACACTTTCCAAACCTTGTGCTGACAAGAAGAAAAAATGCATGAGGAAAATAATTATGTCTACTGAGGATTTCGGCAAAATAAAAATGTGAGCACATACCCTCACACCATAAAGGTTCATGCCTCTATGCTTACATATGCCGCTCTGGGCAACCATTGTTGCTCCACTGTTCCCCTTTTTGGAATACTTCTTTTATGTGGTACAACTTGAACAAATGAAACCATTTGGGTAGCATTGTTCCATTATAAGGTATCAAGAACCAGCAAGTAGGCCTACCCTATGAAAGAGCTAAAATTATACCCAATCATTGATCATCAGCAAGCAACGCTTCAAATCAACGGTTTATATTGTACAGATGACACTGTCCAAATACATCTAGAAACCAATAAATAAGTGACTCTTAGAGAACTCTGTTTTGTTAATATCCAATCTGCTGTGTTTACAATATAATAATTAACCAATGGCAGCAAACACATGACAACATTGCACATAATGATAAACAGCTACACCTACCACAAACAATGCAAATAAAACCATTTACCATGGCAATGATATGTTACATCACAGGGAATTTTACACATTGGCACTTGACATTTTAGAAAACATTTACATTCGTCTACTTTATACTATGAAAAACTCAAATTAAATAAAATAAATCTTGGCTCAGTGATTAGAAAAACCTATGCATCTTTTCAAGTTTTCTCCCAGATTGTTCTGAAGTGTTGTTCTGGAGAGTTGTTCCGGAGTGTTGTTCCGGAGTATTGTTCCCGAGTGTGATTCCAGTGTTGGTGCAGAATGTTGTTCTTGTGTGATGTTCTTGAGTGTTGATCCAGAATGTTGTTCCGGAGTTATTGTTACGAAGAGTTGATCTGGAGTGTTGTTCCAGAGTGTTTTTCCGGAGTGTTGTTCCGGAGTGTTGTTCGAAAGTTATTGTTACAAAGAGTTGATCTGGAGTGTTCCTCTGCAGTGTTGCTCTGGACTGTTGTTCCGGAGTTAGTGTTACAAAGAATTGATCTGGAGTGTTTTTCCAGAGTGTTGTTATGGAGTGTTGTTCCGGAGTGTTGTTCCGGAGTGTTTTTCCGGAGTGTTGTTCTGGAGTGTTGTTCCGGAGTGTTGTTCCGGAGTGTTGTTCCAGAGTGTTGTTCCGGAGTGTTGATCCAGAGTGTTGTTCCAGAGTGTTGTTCCGGAGTGTTGTTTCAGAGTGTTGTTTCAGATTGTTGTTTCGGAGTGTTGTTCCGGAGTGTTGTTCCGGAGTATTGTTCCAGAGTATTGTTCCGGAGTGTTGTTCCGGAGTGTTGTTCCGGAGTATTGTTCCGGAGTGTGATTCCAGAGTGTTGGTGCAGAATATTGTTCTTTTGTGGTGTTGTTCTTGATTGCTTGTAAGAGTTGATCTGTAGTAGGGCTATAGTCCACAGTACTTTTCCGGATGGTTTTTCGGAATGTAGTTCCAGAGTGTCAAAAAAGATGTTGGATTGCTTAATTGAAAAAACAGCATTGCTCACCCAGTAGAAGTATTCAGTTTCTAAACTATCATATATCACCTTGAATACAATACTGTTCATCCAAGTTCAGGAAGATAGAGATAAAACAATATTATGAAAATTGTGATGACACTGCCATTCTAGTTAGAAGCATCGTCCCCTTTCAATGCAGTAACCTGGGTTATTAATGTGATCCATTCCCCCAAGGCAGCTGACATTGTCCTGCCTTGGTTTCAGGATAACCCAGGCTACTCATTGACGGTTTGTACAAATGTGGGTAAAGAAGTGAGTAGTTTCATGACAAAAATAGTAATGTTTATGTATCATCAAGATTTTAGTCAAATCAAGATTAAGGCGTACAATGTAAATCATAGACAACAACAATTACCAGTTACTTGTAATGAAGGCCGGGCAGGTCAAAACCACTCACGGCAACGTTGTCTCTTCCCAACATATGAACATACAAAATAAGACGTAGACCAAACAGCACTTAATTACTACACTATTAACAGCTCGTTACCCAATACTACTAATCACCAATAATACCAAACAAACCCATCCCATTGACCCCGACTCCACCAATAAAGACATAATAAATAATTATCCAAAAATTGAATCTGCACAAGTAAACTGAAATATAGCTTCAATCTCCAGAGTTCATCTTTGAAACCACAAACGAGGGAACCACAAAGCATCTTCAGCCGACTCAGTGTACAAATGTACATATATATATATATACTTAATTTACTACAAACAAAGCTTTGAATACCACAGTCTGTTATGTCATGGAGCTGGTACAATAAATAAGCAGTGAAGAGAGAGGTTACACAACATGGTTAACCCTTCAGAGAACGTACTTCTTTTTGTGTAAACATCGTTGATTATCTAAACATGGCTGATTGCTATTTTGAAAAATGACTCTGATATTAAAACGTCAATAAGTTAAAATATGAAGGAGCAATATTATTTGAATGAGAAATGAGAAGTATAGGATGCTAACATCTTATGACATTCTAAACATGTAGCCAATACTGCAGCAGTATGCAGACAGTATGGCATTATTGCACTCTCTCTTTTGAGTCTCTTCCTGGCCTAGCTGTGAAGAGCATCGGACTGAAACTATGGTGTTTCTGATCAGCGGAGTGTGGGTTCAAATCTCAGTCGTGACACCCATGTCCTTAAGCCAGATACTTAACCATGATACTTCGTCCTTCAAATGGGCAAAGAGGCGTTGGTCACGTGTGTTGTGTAACGCACATAAAAGACCCCAGTGCACTTATTGAAAAAAGAGAAGGGGCTCGCCTCGGCGTTCCTGGTGTGATTAGCAGCATGTTCGCACAGTACCTTGCAAACCATTACATGGTGCTATGTAAAAGGATTAGGTAATCCAAATGTAGCCCCACATACCTTGCAGGAAAATACTGATTGTGCGCTTAGAAACAGCCGTATTAAAGGCAGTGGACACTATTGGTAATTACTCAAAATATTTATTAGCATAAAACCTAACCTGGTAACAAGTAATGGGGAGAGGTTGGTGGTATAAAACACTGTGAGAAACGGCTACTCCGAAGTGGAATAGTTTTCGAGTGAGAAGTAATTTTCCACAAATTTGATTTTGAGACCTCAGATTTAGAACCTGAGGTCTCGAAATCAAGCATCTGAACGCACACAACTTCGTGTGACAAGGGTGTTTTTCTTTCATTATTGTCTCGCAACTTCGATGACCGATTGAGCTCAAATTTTCACAGGTTTGTTATTTTATGCATATGTTGAGATACAGCAAGTAAAAAGACTGGTCTTTGACAATTACCAATAGTGTCCACTGTCTTTAAGTGCCTAAAAAAGGCCTAAAAAATGTTGTATGTTATTACTACTACTATTAAAACTTGGGTTTAAGTTTATCAAAATGTCTATGAAAGCTCTCTTGATGTAGCATTGGTACAAGCTCCAACCAACCTGAGGAATATTGACCCTTGTCCTTATCTTACAAAAAAAGTTTAAACTATTTTATTGCAATGATGTCAATACACTTTAGCTCCAAAGGGACTAATTGTCTTTACATAATCTTGGCTAATATTTTGTGAAAGTACAAAGAATATGTTGACTTTGGAAACTTGTAAAAGCTATACACGCCATATTGTATTTTTGAAGATTTGTAAACTATGTTTTGTTTGTGATACTTTCACTAGTTATAAAACACTTTTAAAAAGCTATTTTTGATTTTAATATTCTTTGACAGTGAGAATTAAAATTCTACCTCTTCCAATCCACTGCAAATAACTGCAATTTTAATTGGTGCATCAAAATTGATAAACCAGTTCAAAGTCACTGTAAATCTCTAAATCACAATTCGTTCCAAAAAATATTCTTTCAAATATTTGTCACACAATCGTTGATAACATGATTCAAAATAAGACGCCCTGTTCTTTTCTGTAAATTTCCTCCGTCATAAAAACTTCAAAATGTTTCTACCACCATCTTCAGTTTCCTGATTGTGGTCACAACTTTCTTAGATGCTTTTCTGTTATTAAAACTATTTAGTCCCGCCTACTATTTACACTCAACTCAACCCATACTTAAAATTATCCCTAAAATTTACAATTCCAATTGAAAACATTACTGAAGAACCTTAGGCAAAACATTTGGCAGATTTGGAGGAACTTCCTTTACAAATAAGAATAAGTTCAAATAAGTGAGATGGTGATTATGACGAAAAAAATCCTCCAAAAGTGACCCTCTAACCAAAATTTACTATATTAAAGGAACAGGTTCCCTTGGATCGGACGAGTTGGTCTATGAAAAGCGTGCGTAACCGTTTTTTATAAAATGCATATGGGTAGAAAGATGTTGTAAAAGTAGAATACAATGATCCACACAAACATGCCTCGAAATTGCACGGTTTTCCTTTTACCTCGTCGACTAACACGGTCGGCCATTTATGGGAGTCAAGTTTTTGACTCCCATAAATGGCCGACCATGTTAGTTCGCACAGTAAAAGGAAAACCACGCAATTTCGAGGCAAACTTGTGTGGATCATTGTATTCTACTTTTAAAACATCTTTCTAACCATATGCATTTTATAAAAAACGGTTACAAACGCTTTTTATAGACCAACTCGTCCGATCCAAGGCAACGTGTTCCTTTAACGCAAGACAGAGCTTGTTCACCGATTTCCAGATTGTTTAGCACCTTATGTGAATACCACAAATTACCAGTAGGCTAAACTTTCACAAATTATGCATGACATATTTATATAAGTTATTAACTTACCATAAATACTTTATACAGTATATATATAATGTCTCTGTAAAATCACTTTCCAAACGTGTTCTATTCTTTAAAACAAATCTGTCACATCAAAACAAATCTGTCACATCAATCAAGTCATCCTACACGCAGTAGCTACATTATATAAACAAGATCAAGTACAGGCCGGCTACTTCACAAAGGCAAGAAGGCGCCTTGGTGCCTTTGAAATGCTCTGGCCCAGTAGAAATTTATAGTTTTCTCGTAGGTGCTCTTTAACGAAGAGAAAATGCCTTGGTGCCCTTGCCCTTTTTAAGACGAAGCATACAGGCCTGGAAGTAGATCTGGGATTACACAGAATCCGCACGGTCCAACTGCCCCTGGATTTGGCCTAGATGCCTCTCCCAAACATTCAGGTATAGACTCAAAGGATTTCCAAAAGGATCAGGTTGGCTCAGTGATTCCTTTTCCGTCCTTTCACCTCTGTGTTCCCTGGTTAGAATCCCACCTCAGACCAGACCCATGTATGTCACATGTGGATTGGGTTTTCATGCCCTACTTGATTGTGAGGGTTGTCCCCCGTGTGGGTTTTCCTCCCACATCTAAAACTGAACATTTTTTATTCATCCAGTTATTGGTTTTATTTGTGCTGTTGGATGTTTAATCAAAATTAGCAAAATAAACAATTGGAAGTTCCTTTAACAAAATGAAAATGGCCTCAAGTGCCCCTTCAGTGATGAAAATACAGGCCAGGAAATTAACTTTTCTTAGACCATCCAGTCCTGAACACATTGTCTGTTACAACAATTAGGTCGGTCTGGAACCAGACCTCCCCAGACCTCTGGGTACATGTAGGACGTCCCTGATTCTCACTATGAAAATGAAGTACGCAACTGAGGGTTCAACTCTGGAAAAATGATACATGTTGTACAATATTTCATAGTGTTTGTTTCATGGGGAAAGGTTTACATGTTGTGTACAAAATGAAATACAGGCTACTTAAACAATGTGTATGTTTTGGTTTACATTTGGGAAAAGACTTCCCTGTAGATGAGCCTATTGCTAAATCCTTGCAAGTAATGCGTGTCAACCGATCAGTGTTTAAAACTACCAGTATGGCCAACTGTAGTAAATGGCAAATCAAATAAACACAGCTGAGATAGACCAATTTCCCTTTTTTACATTTTGTGGCAAGTGTGGAGATTGTAAGGTTAATCAAACTTTGTTTGAACATCACATACGATTTCTTCTATCTTGTAAATAAGTCAATAACATCACATGCACAGATGCATGCACAAACAAAGATGTACTTGCAACATGATAAATGTATTCAAAAGCTTGTTAGTACCCTATGGTGTTCATTCTCAAGGCACTGTACAACATGCACAGACGCATTACAAACTTTCGTGAACCAAGGCAATGTAGGACCATCCTACCCTTTCACCACATATAGAGGTTTGATTCCGCCTCTTTTGATTTATTGGCTCTCCTTCTCTTGCTTTGCCTCTCCGTCGTTAATGATACCAATCTGCTTCATCCACTCCTCCATTGACGGCAGTTGCTGGTACCCCTCGCTAACCTGCTCCCAACCCTCCTCAATCCAACCACGTACAGGAACATAATAAGCCTCTTTGAATTCCCTAATGGATTCATTCTGACGTAGGGGGTCAAGGGTCGGGATGTGATCCGTCTCATACAGCACTACCAGCGAAACGGTGAGGAGGATTAATGCCAAGACTACACAGCAGAATGTTACCTTAGTAAATGTCAATACTTTACTACAGCGACCCGACGATGAGTGAGGTTTGTCTACAATCGGTTTGTCCTTGATATGGTTAGTCTGTGGTTCCTGATAGACCCAAGGAGCCTCTTGTTTTGTCTCCTCCTCAGCTTGCTGCTCATAGGGTTCTTCTTGGATGGTGGGCGTGGCAGCATCGATCATGTCTTCACTGTCTGCATGCATGTCAGAATCATCAGTGCTGTCTAGGGGAGCTGGGGCATAGGTCATGAAGGGGTCATTCATCTTGATTGGGGTGGATTGATCTGAGCCCGACAGTTGAGAGAAACCTACAAGCAGGGATGAAAATGTACTTTGTTAGTCATTTTCAGTTCATATTATAACTTTTAAATTTCAGCTTATACTACAATTGTTTTGCATCGATCATTTCTTGACCTTATTGACAAATAAACACATTATCTCATTTTGCAGTAGTGAGCACAACCCCATACTGCGAAGTGGCTATTATGGATTATAACAAATAACCCTCAATTCTTTATTTTATTATTTGCTTAACACCTGATGATCTATTTTTGATGTTTGAAAAAAATAATTGAAGATTTATTTTTACGGATTTTATTCAGTGTAAAACAGTGTAAAAGAGTGTAAAAATCCCCAAGAATTTTATTTGGTCATTTTATTCAGGATTGTACATCACACCAATTCCTATTCTCAGGGGTGTTTTTTGTTTACAGTTTTGAATTCAAGTTATTGTAGTGTTTACATCATTTTTACTATTTATGCCAATTATTGATTGTTATTATCAAATCAAATTTAGCCTATCGGCCTCGAAATGATTTTAACAAAATAAAACGAAATAAAGTGAAGGATGACACACAACATGTCTTAGGGACCTGTTGTTGTTATCAACCAAGCAATCGAACAAAGAACAGACAAATTGAAAACCAGAAAACATTGAGATCATGGTCTTACCATCGAATGTGATTTCACAGGGGGGATGAAGTGCACTGGTTTCTCTAAAGGATTGAACCCTCCTTGGCCTTATCATAGGTGGACTCCTGCAGGAAATCATTTCAAAGGATTAAAATATGTCTGCCTCTGCTGTCACCCTTTCAAGTCACACGTGACATTATCCCCCATAAAGTCACCAATCTTTCCCTTAGAGCCGCCCATTTTCCTCTACCTTTTCACACATTTCCCCAAAACAAGTTACACAATTACCTCAAGATAAACAGATAAACATTATAAAACCAAGAAGCAAGTAAACATGCTGATAAATATATGACTGTAAACAGAAACAGAAACTTCATGAACATAAAACTACTAAAAACTAAGAAGGAGGAATATAACTTGAACCATTGACCAAACAGTAATAGTCCTTTATCACAGTGCAGCCATCTTGAATTTCTCCCATTGATATCAATGTTACCAAACAGAGGCTGGAAGAACAGAAAAAGTCTGGTTCCTAATTGCAAAATGATTATTAGCATTCATTATTGTTACTCGATACGAGTAACATGACCAAGATGGAGGCAGAATGATAAAGGTCTATACACTTCATGGATGTGGATAACTCAAAACAAATAAGTTAAAGAATTAATTAAAATAAAGGAACAATGAAATAAAAGGAATGAACAAAAGTTAAACACAGTAAGAACCTGGCTATTCCAAAATACTTAAATTAGTCAATAAACAGAAATGCCATGTCTCACGTAATACATTATTGCGGTATTAAGGCAGTGGACACTATTGGTAATTACTCAAAATAATTATTAGCATAAAACCTTACTTGGTAACGAGTTATGGGGAGCTGATGACAGTTTCAAACATTGTGAGAAATGGCTCCCTCTGAAGTAACGTAGTTTACGAGAAAGAAGTAAATTAGGTTTTGAGGTCTAAAAGTCAAGCATCTGAAAGCACACAACTTCGTGTGATAAGGGCGTTTTTTCTTTCATTACTATCTCGCAACTACAGCGACCAATTGATCACAAATTTTTACAGTTTGGTTATTTTATGCATATGTTGATATACACCAAGTGAGAAGATGGTCTTTGACAATTACCAATAGTGTTCAGTGTTTTTAAAATGTAGATGTCTTTGAAGGTAGCACTTTTGATTGAGATGTATGATGTGTAGAGTATTGATGCGTTCTCACCTTGCAAACGTTGGCTCTTCTCTACTCAGACTCCGACTCTTCTCAAGTACCTCCTTTTGTGTACGACCACTGTTAACAAAAACCAAGGATTATTCAAGGTTGTTATAGAAAGTATGAAACAATTATTTTGAGTTGAACAAAGACAAATTGACTAGATTTGGACTTAGAGTGGAACGCTGAAGGCCATGAAACTCAAGGCGATTTTACAGACAACCAGTTCCAGGCAATCTCCAACAAGACATTCTCATTTCAGTTTTATCATTATATTTCCTAGGGTTAGTGAGTTACAACTATAACGATACACTGTATCTCTTGAGCTGCCAATGTGTTCATTGTGCATGCAGTACAGTTAGTTGCCTCGAAGTTGCCTGAAAAAAATTACCCTGAATTTAATTGAATGGTTTCTTGTCAAGTATATAAAATAACATGACATTTCAAATCCTTTTGTACAGCAAAATATATAATAGTAAAATGTGAAATTGCCAAAGTTAGACCACAATACCACAGAAAACCATAACCTTAATAAAAAAAACGAGGCCTTAAGACCTCTGGATTAAATTAATTACGCTATACCTACTGAGCTATCTAGCTCTAAATTGGTCTTCTCCCTTAACATTTGCCGGTGCCAGTCATCAACCATACAATCATTTTAACTGGCGTATAGCCAAGGATCAAACCCAAGTTTACGATACAATCTGGGATGCAGTAGCCAGGGGATACATTTTTTTTAAATGTCAGGTAAAAACAACAAAAACCCTACATGGTTCCAAGTACATTGGTTCCCATTGCATCGTTTCTGATTGAATAGGTTGTACCTTTCTGTCATTAGGCTATATGTTTTGCTTAAAAAAATTAAAACAAATTACTGGTGTTTTTTTCCACTTTTATTTCTAAAAACAGATAATGACTTGCGTATCATCTTGTGGCCTACATGTGTATTTGTCAAAAAGTACATATCAAAAAAACAATTGTGGGTAGATGTGTTTCATAATTTGCATATTGAATGACACATAATGTTTTGACCTCTGACCTGAATCTGAAGCGGCTTCCTCTGAAGAAACCACCTGATGTGTGGCTGGATACATCGCTGGATCGTCTAAACCTATAGAGGGCCGAATACAATGGAGTCAAATAAATGAGGTAGACATAAACTCAGAATTCATGCACAGACACTAATCTGTACCAGTGCAGTGTCCATGCTTGGTAAAATCAAGTGCTGAACAAAATCAACATACGCTAGTCAGCGTCTTAGTGCCCTTTTGAAAAGCCAATATGTTCACCAAACTATAGTCATTGCTTTTCATAAGTAATTTGAAACGTGTTCATCATTGTTAATGTTCACTTAAATAAACCTTATGCATTGATTTCATCCAATTATCTAATGTCATCCCACCACCATCTTCGAGGGAAAAAATGCAAAGCAAAGTTTGCGCGACACACAGGTTGGACCACAAAGCAACCACTACCTGAAGGTGCCAGACTGCAGTGACATCAAAGCAAAGTTTGCGCGACACACAGGTTGGACCACAAAGCAACCACTACCTGAAGGTGCCAGACTGCAGTGACATCAAAGTTTGCGCGACACACAGGTTGGACCACAAAGCAACCACTACCTGAAGGTGCCAGACTGCAGTGACATCAAAGTTTGCACGACACACAGGTTGGACCACAAAGCAACCACTACCTGAAGGTGCCAGACTGCAAAGCAAAGTTTGTGCGACACACAGGTTGGACCACAAAGCAACCACTACCTGAAGGTGCCAGACTGCAGTGACATCAAAGTTTGCGCGACACACAGGTTGGACCACAAAGCAACCACTACCTGAAGGTGCCAGACTGCAAAGCAAAGTTTGCGCGACACACAGGTTGGACCACAAAGCAACCACTACCTGAAGGTGCCAGACTGCAGTGACATCAAAGTTTGCGCGACACACAGGGGTGACCACAAAGCAACCACTACCTGAAGGTGCCAGACTGCAGTGACATCATGTGCATAGACCTTATCGCCAATAATCTGTGCACGCATTAGGCATTGAATGAGATACATTCTGGTATAGCTTTATCAAGTTTTATCGCTAGCTAGACCGTTATGCACCTCATTCAACAGTTAGCGCTTGCGCAAAGGATATTTGCGAAAAGGTCTATAAGGGCTTATATCATAAAAACTTTTCAGACACAGATACTTTCAGGGTGTTACATTTTCTCACTGCAACATGATATAAACTCACTGTGATACTGAAAGGGTCCGTGTTGTTTGCACACCCGAAAGAGGGTAAATGGCACCCAAGGAAAAGCTGAGGGCGCCATTTACCCCCGAGTGTGTAAACAAAACAATGGACCCCAATGGTATCACAATGTGATTGATTTTGTGCAACATTTACTTAAATTTCTTAAATTTAGCAAAGATTCAACTGTGTTACCTGGTTACATTAAAAAAGAAAAGCAAAGTTTCAAACAAGCATATCACCACTTCCTCGTTTTTTAACCAACATCCCAATATGTTCATAAAAGCACATTTCATAACAGAATTAGGCTTTCCAGCCTTTAACTTATAGGAATTCAAAATCTTGTCACAAGCGGTAGGATTTAGTCGATATGTTTCGATTGAAGAAGGAACTCAAAATCGATAATATCTAAACAGCACTTCCATAACAAGGTACATGTAGAACTATCCCTGAAAACAACTTTGCTACAAATCTCAGACAGACACTTCCTGCTTGTAATGGTTGAACTCCATTATTATTTCAGGCTGCTCACAAGCAAATCATTTCTCTCTCCATCTGTTAAAGCTCACATTTTCATCATATGTATAAAAGTTGAGTTTTTAAGCCAATCATTTTGAAATATGACCCAACAGTTTTGGAATATTAACAACATAAAAAGGTAACTCTTGCGACTATCTTATCCTGAAGGGTCTGGGGTCAAATGAAAGACGATAGTTATTTACCTGTTACATACCTGGCAGGTACACACTATGTACATTCTATTTCCCACAGAAACCTGCTGGGCTCAAAACCATAAGGTAAGGCCCCAAAATACTATTACGTTCAATTCATAGAGTTAATTCAACAACTAGATGGCGCACTGGTGATGCTGCTTGCACAAACGCGACGGGACCACAAGGAGACACGCGCGCGCCATTCTGTAAGCGCGTTGAATATGAAACACACGTTGGATTGTGTTTATTGAATGCTACGGGATGTTGTTTTTTAACTTACAAAATGGCCGCCCAAACAAACGCTAAGCAATGCCTGTTTTGTCAACTTACAGACTTCGAAAATGGCCGCCTGCGCGCACGCGCGTGTATAAGCCAGTGCGCCCTCTAGTTCTTATATATAACTCTAAGCTTCAATTACAGTTTTGTTTACTTCATGCTATCATCAGGAGTACACACAAAAAGATATTCACCCTGGGGTTTCAAGATTGATTGTTGACCAAACCAAGTGATCCTTACCCATTCAGAAACAATCATGACAATTATACACAATACACAATATTCCTTATTACACCACAGGATGGCATTTTTGTACACAAGAGGATGCTTCAGGCCTTAATATACTTCCATGCATATGGGAAAGATGATAGAAGACATGCAGGATGCATCATGATAGCATTTGAATAAGATATTGAAAACAAAAAAAGCATTATTGTTATAAAACAAGCCAACTGTTGTTTCCTTAAATTCCCTCACCAATGTTACAAAAGGCAGAAAATGGTTGAGTGTTCCTATAGCAAGAAACTGGAACAGCAGGTTTATTTTGAATGGGAGTGGGAACATGATAGTGCGGAGTGGGTGTCAGGCAAGCATGATGATCATATCTTTGCCATGCAGGAGTGTTTTTTACCCTAATAAAAGCGATGATCTACGACGACGTCGACTACCTGGACTACATACAGATAGAACAAAGTATATGGATTCAATGCAATGTTTTATCACAAGTATAATAAGCCGTGTTTGCACTCTACTTAAAATGGGTAACTTACGGCCGCGAATTGTAAACTTACTAAGTCCAAGTGTGAACAGCCAGTACTTTACCGGGGTGGTAAGTTACTGCCACAGCGCTGTTAACTTAACAGGCCGATTTGAGACCTGGTAACTTAACAATGTTAACTTAACAGGGACAAGAAGTACAATGCGAACGCACCACTCTGGTCACTTAACAATACTGTCACTTGACTTCCATCTAAAAGGTCTGCTGATGTTTGAACCACCGTGTGCAGTATGCGCTGCTCCAAAATGCAGGTTAAAAGCATAGCTGTGTTTCCACTGCGTATGCAGCGCGCGGAGCCTGAGCCTGAGCCGGAGCCCAAGCCAGGGTTTGAGACTGACCCATGTTAAGTAACCGGACACAAATTATTCCAAGTGCGAACAGCTGTTAACTTACCGGGCTGGTAAGTTAACTTACCCGGCCGGTAAGTTAACTTACTGAGCCGGTAAGTTAATTTACCAGGCTGGTAAGTTAATTTACCCGGCCGGTGTTACCAGACCCAAAAGTCCAATGCAAACATGGCTAAAGATTAATACACTACACTTAGCAATGACACTGATGAGGCTGCAAATCCATTTTTGTGATGCAACCAAGCTAAATGAGTCGTTTGTCTGAAATATCACAATGAAGAAACAAGCCAATAAGGATATCAGATTACGCTCTTTTTAAATGTATACAAAAATTAAAAATTACCAGGGCCACAAAAAGCGACTAATTATTTTACTTCACCCCATCATACTTGGTGTCCACTACACTCAAAGTAATGTGCATTGTGTGTCTATGTAAGATGGCATCAGCTACTTACATAGTCTTCCATTTGTCCATTCAAATAACTAAACGCCACGGAGTGATTGTGATGGGATTAGAACACACACAATGACAATGCTGACAGAGCAATGGATTTCTAGCCTTCAATCAAAATTCACACTGACACTGGCAGCCATTTATATTATTAACACATTGCAATGCTGCTACTACATGTATGCGTGTACATCAGCAACAAATTTATAAATAAATAAAATAAAAGAATCAACATTAAAAAGGCACTGTGGGAAAAGACTTGGCAGAAGTTCTTTTCTGACATTTCACATGTTTCAGAACTAAATTGCAAGTGTGTCATTTCAAGAAATTTAAAACACAGAAGACGTTGATAATAAGTTTTGAAAAACTCAATTTGCAAAACACTTTCAAAGGCCTGTATACCCTTGTGACATTTAAACATGTTAGATTAGGTTAATGAGCTGTTTTAAAGTTTCTTCCAGTTTAAAGGTTTCAGTTGAAGATCAAGTGTTCTGTTTATTGGAAATTGTACTGACCAAAAGATAAAACTGAAGTCCACTAAGCCCACTAAGTGATGTTAAAAACAAAATTTATAAAATAAAGCGGTCAATACTAAACAAGAGAGTAAAGTATTGAAATAAGACCAAAAGTGAAACAAGTAAAAGACTTAGGATCAGAACTAAGCTTGAGAGAGCTCAGTGGAATTGAAAACAGAGGTAAACACACTGTGTAATTTGTATTCATATTCCACTCACTAAGCTCACCTGTAATATGACAGTAATACTGCACATGTAAATCCCATGGCATTACTGTCATTGTGTTGTAGGGTACGTCTTCATTTTTTATCAATTGCCCATATGTTTATCCCCCACAGGTGAATGAAACGAGGACATCTGGTTGCTATGGATACCTTTACATATATTCAGAAAGAGGATACAGGACTTTGCGTTTCAAATTGCTTTCTTTCTATTTGCATCGCCTCTATTCATCTTAAGATGTTAAGTATTGAGTGAACTTTCTCGAGAGAGGCTCCAAATACAAGCAACTGTCTCTTTTTATGACGTGATCAACCATGAAGATGAATTGGCTCGAATTGAAACGCTAACTGTTTGGCATTTCAAGTGGTTATTGGCAACCTGTATTGCCGAATCGCAATGAAAGACACATTACCGCTTGACACAATGTCTGATCCTGCAATTGCTCCTAATATACTCTATCCTATCAATAAAGATAAATAATTAAACTTCATCAAAGGCGACGGCAATTAGTTCCCTCACAACATTGCTTTTTTGTAAAGCTTCTCATAAATACTGTAAAGTGTTCCAGTCACTTAAAAAATGCTCTTCTGGTCAACGTTCTTTGAGATTGTCAGGGATTTTTCTGAGGCTCAGGCTTGCTAATATTAAAAAGATCTTACCCAAAACTAGAAAAGGTACTCATCTAACACATCAGAAGTGTCATGCTTTATCTTAAAAAAGTACAGTACGCTTTGCCACTGTTATAAAAGGGAAATTAAAGCTTTTCAAATTGTTGCCCATTTTTTATAGAAATGTTATTAATTTAGATTATAGATACTAACTCAATATCTCCTAAATTTGCCAATTGATTTTATTGACTAGCAATTGAACCCCTCGCTTTATCTTTAAAAAAGTACAGTACACTTTGCCACTGTTATAAAAGGGAAATTAAAGCTTTTCAAATTGTTGCCGATTTTTTATAGAAATTTTATTAATTTAGATTATAGATTAGATACTAACTCAATATCTCCTAAATTTGACAATTTTTTGTATTGACTAGCAATTGAACCCCTTGACTTACTTTAAAGGCAGTGGACATTATTGGTAATTACTCGAAATAATTATTAGCATAAAACCTTTCTTGGTGACGAGTAATGGGGAGAGGTTGATGGTATAAAACATTGTGAGAAATGGCTCCCTGAAGTGGAGTAGTTTTCGAGAAAGAAGTAATTTTCCACGAATTTGATTTCGAGACCTCAGATTTAGAACTTGAGGTCTCAAAATCTACCATCTATACGCACACAACTACATGTGACAAGAGTGTTTTTTTCTTTCATTATTATCTCGTAAGTTCGATGACCGATTGAGCTCAAATTTTCACAGGTTTGTTGTTTTATGCATATGTTGAGATACACCAACTGAAAAGGCTAGTCTTTGACAATTACCAATAGTGTCCAGTGCCTTTAAAACAATGTATGTATGCTATTGTATTCATTTATGTTTAATCTCTTTTGTTCTTTTTGTTTCACACTATAAGTTTTTATGTTTCACTGATTTGTTTTATTTTGGGGAATCAAATTGTCTTTAGAAATCTGATGCCATGCATGTTTTTTTTTCTTTAATTATGTCTAAGGGTATATCAAATAATTGGTTTGGATGACCACATTTATTTCCACTTTCAAGCTTACAACAAAATAAACATACCAACAATCGACCTGCCACATTTCTACATCAAAGAGAAAAAAGAAATACACAACAAATGTAAAAAATAAAAAAATAAAAAAATTGTTTTTGTTATGATAGGGTTTTTGTTAATGTTTATAAATACGCCAATTATGGCAATCATAGTAAGCAATGTAGTTCTGGGGTCTTCAAATTATTCTTTTTTTCCTCTCCCTTTTTACATTTCAGCAGGAAACATTTATTTGGAGGATTGGAATTTGTCTAATGTTAAAATCAATGAGTTTTGAGGTTGATACTCACAAACACTATGTTTGATAAATACCAATGCTGTACTGATCTTTTCTCATACATGTACATGTACTTACTTATAGAATGCTTGATGATCTAATGCACTTTTCCAAAGATGTTTTGTAGCGGCAGATGTTGGTAACCGAAACCCATGGTTCACGTTTCTCTGTAATCAAAATGATAATTACTATTTATGTAGCTAATATGACAAAGTCGTTATGTTTACAACTCAAAGAATATTCTACGGCCACCTTATTAAAACCATTGAACTATCTGACCATGAACATGTAACTTCATCCAAGTAGGTTTTGCAGATGGTATGTCACACTGCAATTATCAATTCAATTCAAACTCACACTTATTTCCATACTTCATGAAAACAGTACAAAGCCATTATAACAATAATTTATAAAGAAGTAACCAATAAACAAGGCTCTTTCACAAGGCAGAGAACAAAAATGACATAATGTGTTATGATACTTGGTTTTGCAATTTTATTATCTTTTAACATTTTTGCTCATTTTGTTTTAATCATCACTTTTTTTCGAAGTGGTTTTATAATTGTATTTTCTGTATTATGTGTTGCTTTTTTACCTAACTGTGTACCTAACTTTTTCTTGTTAAGCGCTTTAAAGCCTAGCATAAGGGGCTATATAAATACCTTGTTATTATATTGTTATGTGGTGAAACTGAAAGCATCTACACAGTACACACATGTACAAACTTACTGTGCACAGTTGTGCAACATACATTGTACCAATTGTGTAGCCAAGTTGTTTGGTTGGAAAAAAACATCTTGGGTGCATTTTACTAAGGATTCAATAGACATCAGATATCAGATCCAGTAACGCTTTTATTTTGCATTCATGCTACTTTGTAAGCCACATAACAATGCAAACTTTATGGAATATTTTTGGCTGGTAACCAGTTTATGTTCAGCAATATTTTTCTGTGCTTAGCAAAATTGTATGTTTAAACAGGCTTTATGAAATTGGGCACTGGTCATGTTAGTATCATGCATCCCAGTAACATGTATGAAGGACATAACTGGTACAGGACAAACTGAAACTACTGTGAATGAATTGGTCGAAAGAATCGACTTACCTCATCTATGATAGCGTGAATAAAAAATGTTCTCCCCTCGTAGCTAAACTTCCTGACCTCTGGCCATTTGAATGTCTCTACGACAGCATTGGCTCTGAATACCAACAGGCCAACATGGGTCATTCCAATGTGCAAAGCAGTGCCATAAATATCCTAAAGAAATGAAACATTCAGATAACCTATGATAACATTGACATTGGTAGAGTCCTCAATAGACCGTATTGATTATGACGTCACTGTCAAATATCTGACCTACAACATGGCATTTGTGCGCACATGTGCTGTAGAAAACAAACCGGGAATGCTGCGTGCTGCGTTGATGTACCCGTTTGGACGCGCCTAGCTTTGCCCTTCAAGATGGCGACTTCCACAGCAAAAAAGGGATATTCACTACGGTCTATAATCAAAACTAAAGATATTGTTATTCTTCAGCAAGTTCAGCATCATTTGTAATTCTGTAATTTTTAAACTAAATTGTTACAGTTATGAGCATATTCAACAATTCAAATTACTATTTGACAGTAAACATGGAATTAAATTGAATTGAAAGAGTCCAAACTTGAGGTCAGAACCACTTTTGATTAACAGGGCTTGAATTTTGGGAAAATATCAACACAAGCCAAAAGGCCTTGTAGCTTTTTCCGCACCAGACTTGATCCTATTAGGACACCAGCACCATGCGCTTAGAAACGTAGTATTAAGTGCGGTATAAATTTATAGGTTTATTATTATTTATTTTATATAGTTCTTTTTAAAATGCAAGTCGCCAGACACACAAGGCCTGAAGGCCACTTCAAGGTGTGGGCTACAATTATTGTTGCCACCTACTCCTAGGGCTGAAACAGGGATACTTCTCGCATTGCTGATGCCTTCAACGTCCATTTTCAAAGTTTTTTCACACGATCTTTAGACCATGAAAACTCCACCATCACTTCTCCTGTCTTACAAATTCCTGGTTTGAATTCTGTAAGTGTCAACAGTCATCAGGTTCTCAGCAGGATCAACAAAATGACCCGTGGTAAAGCTGTTGGTCCAGACCTGGTATCTGTGGATATGTTGAAACTCTGCCCAGAGGAAATCGCACCAGTTCTGGCTAGTATATTCAATCTTTCTTTGAGCACTGGAAGATTACCACTTGGATGGAAGCAAGCAAACATTGTACCTATCTTCAAAAAGGGTAATAAAATGGAACTAAACAACTATCGTCCAATTGCACTGACGTCGATTATCTCCAAACTTCTTGAGAGCATCGTCTGCAAAAGTCTCCGGGATCACATGAATAGTTACGGTTTATGGACCAACTCGCAACACGGTTTTCGACCTGGTTTTTCATGTGACACCCTCCTTCTAAACTGCACAACAGAATGGCTCCAAACCTTGGACAAGACAAACTCTAGAGTTGATATTATTTCTTTGGACTATAGCAGAGCCTTTGATAGTCTCTGTCATCAGACTTTGTTAAAAAAACTTGATCT
The DNA here is from genome assembly GCF_902459465.1 of Asterias rubens. NCBI lineage: Eukaryota > Metazoa > Echinodermata > Asteroidea > Forcipulatida > Asteriidae > Asterias > Asterias rubens. The sequence goes on along the minus strand of NC_047071.1, from coordinate 8,069,196 downwards.
CACTTATGGTATTTCCGGACATCTCTTAGCATGGACCAAATCCTTTCTATGTGATCGATTTCAAAGAGTGGTATTTGGGGGACATTCTGCAGACTGGATACCAGTGGAGTCTGGAATTCCTCAAGGTTCAGTTTAGGGCCCACTTCTTTTCAGCGTCTGCGTTAATGACCTACATCTTCATGTAAATTCCTCCATTGGTCAGTTTGCAGATGACACCTTCATATACCACTCTGTGAATTCGCAGGATCATGAAACAGTTAAATTACAAAATGATCTTGATAACCTTGTAAGTTGGTCTCAAAAGAATGCTCTGACCTTGAATATTTCCAAATGTAAGGTTTTATCTTTGAACCGTAGCAGATCTCGAACTAAACCTACCTACTATGTGCAGGGCCAGTCTCTAGAAACAGTTGACAATCTAAAATTGCTTGGAGTTACATTGTCTTATAATATGTCTTGGGATATGCATGTTCAAAACACAGTTTCTAAGTGCAATAGATTACTTGGTTTTATCCGCAGTGTAGCTGGTCATTCATCACTTGAAGCTCTCTTGCAATTGTATAAGTCTCTGGTTTTGCCTGTTTTAGACTATTGCACTCCAATTTGGAATCCATACTTACAAAAAAATATTGCGGCTGTCGAAAAAATTCAACGGACAGCCACTAGAATGATCCTTAAACAGAGACGCCAAGATGAACCTTATGAGTCTAGACTTGCTCGCTTAAATTTATTTCCTCTTAGTAAACGTCGAGAGTATCAAAGCCTTTGTTTGATTTCTAAATTGCTTATTAATGGTCAAAGTGACAGTTTTCTTCCAAGTTTAATTACCATCAACAGCAGGCATACTGACAAGCTTTGTTTTAACCATTTATCATTCAAGAAAACTTCTACCAAAAACAGCTGCATTTTCTCTTTTCCAACTAAGTGGTCTGCTCTACCCAATGATGTTAAAAACTCTCTGCTCACTGCTAATTTCAATATTTTTAAAGGGATACTAAAAGTTGCGGTTTATTCCCGATAGTTCCTTTTCTGGCAGTTTTATAAACTGATGTTTTTTATCTTGTAAGTTTTTATTGTTGTCTTGCATCCATGTTTTGTTTGTTTGTTTGTTTGTTTGTTTGTTTGTTTGTTTGTTTGTTTGTTTGTTAACCTGGTTATTATGTGTAATTGTTTGTCCCTTGTCCTTCCAGGTTGGACTGACACACCTCTTGGTGACAGTGCAGGCACTTTTGTCAGTCCTGGCAAACCTGGATTGTTGATGTCTTTTTGTTGTCCTCAGTCGTGTAGTACTTTGTCTTCTCTTTTACTGCCTGTCCTCCTTTTTTATATCTTGATGTATCTCCCTTTTTAATGTTTTCCAATCCAGATGTTTATATTTATATAGGCCTATTTAATGTTTTTAAGAGCTTTATCCTTTACGTATAAATTTTTTGTATTTTTGTATTTTTATGTGAATTGGCGAATAAATAATAATAATAATAATAATACCCCTTTTACAGTCCATACAGATATAGGCTTGGGTGACATAAGTCCGAAGCCTGGCCGGTAGAGTAGAAAGCACTACCTCCCCAATTTATGTAGCAAGTGTCACGACCGAGATTCGAACCCACACTCTGCTGATCAAACACCAGAGCTTGAATCTGGTGCTTCTTTTAAGTTAAAACTGCTCGGCCATAAAGCAAAATGTCTGGGTCATGTTTCAATACTAATGATAAGGCAAAAAGTAAATACTCATTTTAATGGAAACAAATTTTCTATGTAAACCTACCCGCACAGGATGTGGGTCAACACCATATGTCTCCAGAGTAAAGGCTTTCTTGATAAAGGCTACCTCTGCATCACTTGGAGTCAAACCACTACCGAACAAGAATGAACATTATTAGCACTTATTAGCACACATACATTTGTACCGCCACCGTTTACACCAAGAAACCGTCATGTCATGAATCTTTTCAAGCTGGTTTTTCCAATGTCATCGAACGAACACATCACAATTAAAAACTTAAATTCACATATGCTGATTATGGCATCTTAGTTGAGGGAAAAAAGCAACCTACTACATTCCATGTGATTCCTGCCAGGCAAGACAGTCGTAATTACTGAATTCAAGAATTGTCAAAAGAACAGCTGATTATGTTTTAAAGATTGTGTCTCTTTTCTCCATTTTCAAAATATGATGATGGTTTGCGTAAGTGTTTATGCTGTACCTGCAAGAAGTCCAGTTTTTCTGAACATTTTGCAGACATGTGATGGTCATGGGTTACACCATCCAATAGTTAAAGGATTTGGGTACTTTTTCAAAATGTCCATAGATTTACATTAAACTTACAGGGTTTGAAGATAATGATAGTGCAGTAGTTTTTGAGAAATGAGTAATGAAAATACGTTTGTAAATGCTTAACATAATTTTAGTCTCATGAGACCAAAATTATTTTCATGACATTGTTTTACTCATTACCCAAAAACTACAGCACCTAAGCAAGTAATATTTTCAGGGAAGCTTTCTACTATCATTAACTTCAAACTGTGTAAGTTTAGTGTAAATCTGTGGACACTGTGTTTTTTGTCCTACAAAAAGTACATACACCCTTTAAAAGGCAGTGGACACTATTGGTAATTACTCAAAATAATTATCAGCAAAAAACCTCACTTGGTAATGAGTAATGGGGAGAGGTTGATAGTATAAAACACTGTGAGAAACGGCTCCCTCTGAAGTGAGCAGTTTAAGAGTAAGAAGTAATTTTCCACGAATTTGATTTTGAGACCTCAAGTTTAGAATTTGAGGTCTCTAAATCAAGCATCTCAAAGCACACAACTTCGTGTGACAAGGGAGTTATTTTCGTTCATAGTTATTTCGTAACTCCGGAGACCAATCAAGCTCAAATTTTCATATGTTTGTTATTTTGTGCATATGTTGAGATATACCAAGTGAGAAGACTGGTCTTTGACATTTACCAATAGTGCCCATTGTCTTTAAAGGGGGACATTGCCTTCAAATCTCTAACAATGTTGCAATATTGGAATTACTCATTATGCTTTTTAAGGGTTGTTTATGCACAAATTACCCACAGTGAGTAGTGAGTGAAAAAACATACATTTGCCTCTTTAAATAACAACCAGCAAAAATACAGTCAAAATTTTTGTGGAGTCAAATAATTTGTAAAAAAAAAAAAGCAGACCATGTTCTGCCATGAACTTACATAAAAACTGCACAATTTCAAGGAATACTTGTTTTATCATGCTTTTTACAGCCCATAGTGCCCAATCCAAAGGCAATGGACCCTCTATTACCAAACTACTCGGGTTCAATCACACAAAGTCGCTAAACTTCAAACAGTTTGCAAAACAAATATCAGCCAGAACAAATTAAAAGGAATGGAAAATACGAGTGAATGTGAATGGTAACCTGTCTATGGCAACCACACTTCTGCTCAGTGAATTGAATTGTAATTATAAACAACTTAAAAATAACTTGAATTGTAATTACAAACAACCTTTTGTGCCTTTGTTATTTTCGATCGCCTTTAGAAAGTGATTATTTTTGCTTTTTGGTTATCCGCAGGTTTGTTCTCTGTGTAGTCATTTTTTTATTGCCTATTCTTTGTATGTACTGTTTGCCTGGAAATAAATAAAAAAATAAAAAAATAAAAAAATATGTGTTGTGACAGGAATTACCTGGTGTGTTTCTCATGCAGTTCTTCTAGTCTCTTTTCAAGCCGCTCTGTTTGCTTGGGAATAATCTGATAGCCAGACACATAACCAGGTGGATGCTCTGCAGGATCATAGTCACCCAGGTTGGCTGCACAAGAGGTTAACATCAGAAAAATCAATTGCTTCAAATGGTTTTATAACCCTTCACTTATTTGATAGTTCAGATAGTTTTGAATGAAAGAGGCTTTCAAAGGGAAATAACCTGGTGCTACTCAGAATTTAAACAAACAAAACAACATCTATTCATTCCACTTTTCCACAGTTTTCAGGTAACATAATTGAGAATTGCGTTTAACAGAGCAGTAATTTTTGAAAATTTAAAACTACATTTGACTAAGCAAAGATTTATTTCAATTTTGTAAGTCTTTGTGTACTTCAAAGTGTACTTCAATACTTAAACAGATTGTAAGATAATTATCAAATTAACAATTTAAATAAAAATGTATTCATTGACTTGGCTGATCTTGAGATTACAGGCCCAATGCTAAAATTACTGTGTACATTTGGAGCCCCAACCACCACAACTTAACTTGTCTAAACTATGCTATGGACAATGAAAATGGACATGACTACAGTTTTATAGTAATAATACTAATGACGTCTTCTATAGCGCTGGTATCCACAAAAAGTGCTCATGGCACTTGCTACAATAAAAATATTCCCCCTTGGTTGTTCTCCAGCAGTGCAAAAAACAAGAACAAGTTCCAATGTCTAGTGAGTGTTACTGAAATGTCTTTGAAGAAGATGGGTCTTCAGGGTTGATTTGAAGGTTTCTATTGTCTGGATGGCTCTGATAGAATGTGGTAGACTGTTCCACACCTTCCCTGCAGCTACCTGGAAAGAACGGGATCCCCATGAATTTTTCCAGCATGTTCCACAAGACGAAACTTGTCAGCAGCTGAACGTAGATGATCACGTGCTGGTACATATGGCTGGATGAGATCACGGATGTAGGATGGTAATTTACAGTCTTAATAAACAGTCTTCGTGCTTGGCTCGAGTGAGGGGGTATTGTGGAAATGGTAGAGGGCGGGCTTTATAGTTGACTTAAGTCACCTACATTATATGGTAAGTAAAGGGTTAATCAGTGACTATAACTTGATTATCAAACTTACACTGCACAATGTAAGAGCCAAGCAATGCTGAATCTTCCCTGCTACACACGAGCCTTCCATGAAACAGATCTTTCTTAAGCTGCATGAATAGCTGGTACCTTGTGATCTCTTCTTTCAGGTCATCAGGGTTCGCTGGGTAGAACTTGATTCTGAAGACAACTGTGTAAGGTGGTCCTGTGCCTGAATCAAAATCATCAATGGTTATCAAAAGTCTGTCAAGAAAAAACTTTATCATGCCCTAAAATATAGGCTTTAGGTGCTTTGTGGAAACAGCAAACACAATGTCCAAATTAAACTGAAACAGTTTGAAGATAATGATAGGAAGTTTCCCTTAAAATATTACTTGTTGAGGTGCCATAGTTTTTGAGAAATTAGTAACAAAAATAATTTTTGTCTCAGGAGACGAAAAATATATTAGCATGTACAACGTATTTACGGGACTCTCCTGCAAACATTGCTCTGTGATTTTTTTTCTGATTTTTTTTCGAAGAACTTGATGAAAAATTACGCTGAATCTTCTACAGGTAATTTATATTACATACATGTCTTGTCAACAGTGTTCTGCTCCAGTGAAAGTGCACAGGGTCATTATTTGTTTCACACCCAGCACAATAAATAGCACCAATAACAGGATGAACAGGAAATGCGAAGAAATGGCAATTTTTAGATGTGGGAGGAAAACCCCAATAGGGGAAACCCAACCAGCCAACTTTCAACCCAATCCACATACAAGATTCTGGTCAGAAGTGGGATTCGAACCAGGGTCCACAGAGGTTAAAGGCAGGAAAATAAACCACTGAGCCAACCTGACATGTGGTTAACTTAAGATTTTCTTGAAATTTGAGCCATAAGGAAATGTCAGATTAAGTTTCAAGTAGATGGTGCATTATAATTATTATCTTCCAGTACACGCTAATCCTCCAATCAGATGCTCGAAACAGAGTGTGATATCAGCTGATAACCTACTCCCAGTTTTAAAATTGCACTCTGCGTATTATGCGAGTGTCAATGCATCAGGCTCCGCATACGGTTACTGCAAAAGTTACATTATAAACTTTGCACGTTCAAAACCAAAACCAAAAACATAACCTAACCCCATCGACTTAATGAGGCTGGAAGATAAATTCCTTATCAAACTCGCGCTCGTGGAATAGGAAAACATAAAGCATGTCTGCGTCCCATATCCAACTCGTCCTTCGGCCTTGTTGGATATGGGACGCAGAAGCGTTATATTTTTCCGTTTTCCACTCACGCTAGTGTGATAACTTATAATATTTATACACAAACCTCTCAACTGCTTCACTATGCTTTTCTTCAAATCCAGCCAATGCTACAGGATAAAAAACAAACAAAAAGTTAATGCCTGTTAATGTAAGTTCATGTCATTTAAAAGTACAACCGTTGTTACTGAAAACTGGCTTGACAAAACAGTCACATGAATCCCAGCCAATCCCTAAAATCACCAAACCCCACGGTTACAGGGCACATTTCCATACTTTGTCCCCGTCCAAAGCTGCTTGTATCAAGAATAGCCCAGGGTTTTACCGCTTACCCTTACTCCGGAGCAGGGTTGGCTACAATGTATTCCTCGAGGTATGCCCATTTGCAAGGGTAGACCGGGGGTAAAGCACTCATAGTGCCATAACCCCGGGAAATAGAATCTAGTGAAAAGGGCTATACAGTACTGGTATTTGTCTGTCACAGCAGTTGTTCCACACTCCTTCCAGCTGTGCAACACCACCCAGTTCTCAATTTTCAACCCAGTATTCAAGCTACTTACATACTTTTTTCTAAATCTCAGACCTCAAGATGCTTACGCACTTCACTAAGAAGCATGCGCCATCTTAGTCCAGCTTTTCTCCCAAAGACAGAGTATACTCAGACCTCAAGATGCTTACGCACTTCACTAAGAAGCATGCGTCATCTCAGTCCAGCTTTTCTCCCAAAGACAGAGTATACTCAGACCTCAAGATGCTTACGCACCTCACTAAGAAGCATGCGTCATCTCAGTCCAGCTTTTCTCCCAAAGACAGAGTATACTCAGACCTCAAGATGCTTACGCACCTCACTAAGAAGCATGCGCCATCTCAGTCCAGCTTTTCTCCCTAAGACAGAGTATACTCAGACCTCAAGATGCTTACGCACCTCATTAAGAAGCATGCGCCATCTCAGTCCAGCTTTTCTCCCTAAGACAGAGTATACTCAGACCTCAAGATGCTTACGCACCTCACTAAGAAGCATACGTCATCTCAGTCCAGCTTTTCTCCCAAAGACAGAGTATACTCAGACCTCAAGATGCTTACGCACTTCATTAAGAAGCATGCGTCATCTCAGTCCAGCTTTTCTCCCTAAGACAGAGTAAACTGATGGAAACGCCGTCTTACTAATGCCAAGTTGTGACAACATCAGTTCTTTCTTTAACCACCATTTTTTTATTGAACCACCACTGTTCCTTAGAGAGATACAATATAATAAAAGTAACATTATGGTATTTAACTTACCCGTTGTTTTTCTCCATCGATGTAGCGCAAGCCGAAGTAATCCTTCTCAGCCAGGTTCTGTCTACTGCATGCCTCATCCAGCAAGAACTGCCCTTTTGCATCTTTCTGTTAAGTAAAACAAACATTTTGAAAATTTTCATAATGCTGCCATTTTGTCTTGCTTACTTTGCTCAGAAAAGTGAACCAGTCACAACCAAGTCCTGTGATTGTTTTTACTCATTGGCTTATATAAACCATTCTAATTAGAAGCACATTGATTGCCATTTGGCCGGTTACACAACTTTGCTAAATCAAGATTTCCTTATTCCACTTTCTGTCTTTATCCATGTATTTGGATTCATATGCCTCATTTTGATCCTTAAACAACGCTAATGCTATTCAACATATGGTGGACTTCAGCACAATAAATTTGCAAGCAAAATGTTAGCTTTTACAGCTGTTGAAGATCATTTTGTTGCACTACTAAATTCAGGCAGGAAAACTGCAGTTTGTCAAAAAGACGAAAGTTACAGGCACCCAGCAAGCACTTGAACAGGTTTTGGCACAGCTGACAAACCAAAAAAGAAGAAATCAGCTGATCAGCTGGGGGAAAAAAACAAAGTCTGTAAATTCTATCAAGGAGTTCCAAAAAGTAACTTAAACTTTCTAGAATGTGGTTTAGTCATTTGTTTTTATTTTTACAAAAATAACGATGATTCTAAATGTTATTTGTTCAAGGGATACAAGTTTGAAATTTATTTTTAAAAACTTACACAGAACATGACTCAACCAAAAGGCATGAATGGTCACAAGCTATGAAATACCTTTCAAATACCATCCCTGTCCATGGAATACATTTGTGTATCTCAAGATGGAAAGAATATTTTAACAATAGCATGCCAGTGGTGGCCAACCAACACTTCAGATAACATGCACAATTTACAGTGTCACACATGCCTGGTTTGAGACACACTGCACTTGTAGGCTTACATGTTAGACATCAGAAATGAATTGCTTGTCAATGTTGATTGTACTGACTGATGACAATGGCCTGAATGCAAACAGTATACCATCATGACCATCGGTAAATTGTGTACATTCTGTAATGCTTTGTTACAAATAACAATCCAATATCTTCACTTTTTAGTTTAGCCTTGAGGGTTGAGACTTGAGTCCATTACCACTTAATCATTGTAAATTGTACTTTAATTTATCAATTAGGCCTATACGTACATAATGTACATTGTAGACCCTGCAAGTCTTGTGTATATTCAACCACTTTTAACCACTTACCCATACATGTATTAGGGGCCAAGTACAAACACATTGCATGTCAAGGTTAACATCGCTTGCTCATCCCTACAAATTGCCCCATTTCCTGTCATGGCAAATTCATCTAAACTATTTGCTTTTTATTGAACTCATAAGAAAAGACACAGGACAAAGCAAAATCCAAGTCATAAAGCTTACCAACAATATAGACGGTAAGACTTTGGCAAAGTACATGACACCCTTTTGACCTGTTTGGACGTGTTCCTTTAATCTACCCTCGTAAAATTAATCAACTGTTTGATGCAGAAACGTTTCTCAGATTGGAATCCCTCCCCCTAAAACCACATTAATAAAACGGTCATTAATTTGTAGGGTAATTACCTAAGGCAAAGGTATTCATTGTACATGTACCCGCTCTTGAAGACTATATATGAAGTACAATTAATCATCACAATCCAAGGGACGACTGTGCTTTAATTTAATTAATTAATTAACCGCACAAATCTCTTAACTGCTCTTGAAATCAGAGTCAGCAAGTCGAGTCAGACCTTTCTGAATTTATTGTTCATGTGTGGACTGTGAAAATTGTATAAAAACTGCCTGGAATCATTATGACCAAGGCCTTATATTGTATTTTCCACTGTACTCAAAAAATATCATAATTTTTTTTCTTCATGTCCAGAATTTTTGTCTTCTTAAAATTCAGTGATAAAATGGCATTTGAACATGTAACGGAATCAATGAATGGTCTAGTATTCTAGGCAGCATCACAGGCTATATAAAAGACAACGAAGCTTGCATAAAAAGCCTCATGCCATAAAATTTATTTCTAGTCTGTCAATAAATTGGCGGCATTGTACATATGTGATGTCATACTTTTTCAATCAATTTAAATTTCATTATTTGACATTTGCATCTCGCCTTGCTCCACTTGATTCAATAATTTTCTGTCCAGTTCGATAACAAAAAAGAAACTTAGTTAACGTGACATTTTTACAATGTATGTAAGTTGTTTGGGTTTTTTCCTACATGCAATCAGTAACTAACAGACCTTCCAAGGTCTGTATAAAAATGTCATCAATGGTTTTGAGGTATTTCCATCTTCTAAGACTTCAATAACACATACTTGAACTTACCTGCGAAATGTTTCAATTTAGAGTTATGGTCAAGTTTTAAAGCCTGTCCTTTGTCTTTCTGCGTTGGAAATCTACATGTAATTTGTCTGTTTTTAGCTCTACATGTGTACAGGTTTTCACAGGTTTTCACAGGTTTTGAAAATGCGCGGCATATGTACTTGAAGCCATAAAGGTACATTATGTAACTTTATAGCATGGGCCTTTTGTAGTCTTTAACATGTTACCACAATTATTTCCTTCCTCCTTTTTTTGAGACATCATTTAAATACAAAACACCAGTGTACATGTACACACATTCTCAAAAATGCATCCTTGTCATGCTTGTGGAGTACTATGCACATCTTCTTTACCATTTACTGCACTCAACAGTTTCCCATGGACTTTGCGCACAAAATTATTTGTGGAGGACCCCAGTCTTTAGGACAGATGGAGTCCTTGTTTTCCCTTTATTGTTTTGTCCTTGGTCTCCATTTAATGTACCAACAATCAGCCCGCACTAGAGCATTTATAAACACCATAATGTAATATATTAAAATAATATGCACCAGTGAAGAAAGTGTGTGGATGGAGGTATCCAAAAGGCATTACATGTGAATTTGTCGAGTGGAGAATCATAAAACCTTCTACATTTTACATTGTAAGTTCATTATTTGGCCATGCAGTAAAGTACAGTGAAAATTATTTATACGGTCGGTAATTTATTTACACTCAGTCAATTTGGAAATTCTGCATACAGAGAATGGTATTTGATTGTGACATGTCTGATGCGTCTACATTGAGAGACAGTTGTCCAGTGCATCCCTAGTGGCAAGTAATAGGATTCCAGTCATTCTTCTAAAGGTTATGCCAGGAGTAGACTGAATCGTTCCTTCTTACAACTCAACACATGTGTTGTCCAAACTGTTATGACTGTGACTGCAACAAGAATCATTCCATGTTAGACTTAATATGTTCAGTTGTTATGTACAGGAATGGCATCCCCCTAAAAACTAACTTACAAGCAAATTCAATTTGAGCTTTGACTGGGAGACATGACGTAGTATCCCTCCTCCATGGACACACCATCTTCATTTATTCATCTTCATCTGTTCATGTCATCATGGTCATTGTGCACATGTTCAGACATTGATACCATTCCAATTTTCCAACATAATGAAATCGTCATCACCAGACATTGAAAAAGCAGTTTAGCATGAACAGAAAGTACAGTATACAAACAGGAATGCGTGTTTACCCAAGTAGTACATACTTCCCAATTCATGAGCAAACAAATCCAGAAAAATGTGTTTCTCCAGATAGGATTCGAACCCATCACCTATTGCCAATCTAGAATTGCCCCGGCCGAACGCTATAAGCTATAGAGTAAGAGAGATTAAATCCTCTTTTGTTGTCCAATGAAGGTCTCAAAAAGTAAATCATACTTAAAGGAACACGTTGCCTTGGATCGGTCGAGTTGGTCTTTGAAAAGCGTTGGAAACCGTTTGTTGTGAATTACAAATGTTTAGAAAGATAATTTAAAAGTATAATATATTAAATAATGATCCACACAAACATGCCTCGAAATTGCACAGTTTTCCTTATACATGTGTACGTCGAAAAGAAATACAGTCGGCTATTTTGGGGAGTCAAAATTTTGGCTCCCAAAAATGGCCGACCGTGTTAGTTCGCGAGGTAAAAGGAAAACCGTGCAATTTCGAGTGATACTTGTGTGGATTATTATATATTTGACTTTTAAGGTCTAACCATACATGTATGTAGGCCCCTATTTCATAACAAGCAGTTTCAAATAGTTTTAAAAGACCAACTTGCTGAATTTCATTTGAAATGTTTTCAATAATTAAGGAAAACGAGTCATATGATTTTTAATAGATTTTAATTGTGTAAAAAAAAACAATCATTTTGAATATAACCCTTATCAAGCGCTTTTCTGAGAGATTTGCAAGAAGCTCTGTTATGTAATCACTCTCAAAATGTCATAGTTGGGAGCTCCAATCTGCCAATTTGTAAAGCCGCTTTGTTGCAGCGTGGATATAACAAAGCAAACTCCCACAAATGACATCAATGCATTGTCATTTGACGAGCGCTGTAAACGGCAGAAGTATTTTTAGTTTTTCAAAACCTTCAGGTTGGGGCTTGATTATTTTATTGATAATTACGAAAAATTCATTAGTAAACAAGTTCAAATACCATTTCTGTTAAAATCATTCCGCTCAAGAAGCTGTTTAAAAACACACATCGATGTACATTTAAGGGTAAAAAAAAATAACATTCTTTATCTTGGTGCAAACTTCACTTTAAAACATGTTTAAAATCCCTGTACTGTAGTACACATGATCTGCATACACCCTCTGCTAAAGTATTTGATCCAACTGTCTCTGCATTGTATGTACAGATAGCTACAGTATCAGGCAAGCTCAATAGTAGTAGTAAGAGATACATGTACGGGCCTAATTTCATGGCTCAGCTTACTGCAGAAATCTGAGCTTACAAATAAACTACATGTAGGTCTATTTTCATGCACTTTAACCATGTTAACATACATGTTTAACATGTTTAAAGGGTGCCGTACAATCAAATACTGTAGGCCCTATACGAATAGAGAATTTCACGGTTATCAGAGCCATGATACATTTGTAAGTGAAACTGCTCTAGAGTGGCAAAGCTTTTGGAACCGTAAAAAACATGATTTATATGTTTTCACAGGACTTTGGAAGGTACCAAGAAAAAATGACACCTTTCACATTCACTTACATGTACCTGTTATAATACTGTATGCCTACCAGTCTGTTGTATTTTTGTGTAGTTTTAATTACGAGAAAAGCTTTTTAAAACCCCAAAGTATTTGTTATTGCAAACTTTTATTATTTGTAACCTCATAATTTAAACAAAGTGTAAAGCTACATCTGTACAGGTATTCCACAGAGCCAAATACCAATATAATATCACAACAACATAAATAACCAGCACTTTTGATAAACACATAGACAAGCGTAGGCTTAGTCTGTTCCGTTGGGTAAACTCGTCATGTCCACTAGACCGAGACATGAAACTGGATTAGAGCGCTCAACAATTCTACATTGTCAATAGAGGCTGATAGTCATAGTGGCTGATTCCCGATCTACAACAATGCATGCACTTTCAATACAATAATGTGGTTTTTTTTTATACGAGTAGGTACTCAGAAATAAACAAAACTGGACCCTAATCGAGGGCTTATTTTTAAAGGGTCTATTATCTTTCTCAATAGTAAAATAGTTTTAGTTATTTGGAGAAATGGCTGTGAATTATTTTGAAAAATTTACATCATGTGCATATGTACAAACAGAAAAAAGAACAAGTGCTTTAAGATACCAAGTGTGTATTGTATGTATTTTTTTAGTTAATACATTTTTAAAATGTAATATGTAATGTAATAGGCCTAGATGTTAAATTTGCATCGGATAAAGAATATTAATTTATTTTTTTGGTTTTTACCCATATACATGTACACCGATGTGTGTAGCACTGTATACTCAGTACTTTCCCGAGTCCTGTGAAAAAAATCACAGGCATTTTACTCGGGTGGGATTCGAACACTACCCACACTTTGTATCAGGGTGTTTTAAGTGTTTTTATCAACCATTTTATAGCTAGGCATGTTTTGTGTTTAGTCTTAAGGTAATATTTTCTACTAAAATTATAGATTATCTAAAATATCAACCAGAAAGGCTACGATTTGTCCCATCTTTGCAGGAGATTGAAGATTATGCTGTACACTTTCATGAAATCAAAAAATTATGTCATTGCGTTTTGTAAAATAAAATGTTACGCGGCAGGAAAGGTGCCTGCAGGAATATTTGTTATGCGCAGATTTGGGGTATCGGAGGATACATGTATCTCTGCGCCTCAACCATCCCCAAAAATGGGGCAGCTCCGAGTTAACCTATATTTTATGTTTTATTGTGACTGAGTGTCAGAAACCATTGTCTGAATCTAGACCCAGTAGGCCTAACTGGGGCACTGTACTCCTTTTTTCAAAATTTTGACATTCTCGGTCGAACTTGCACAACCGAGAATGTCAAAATTTTGAAAAAAAGGAGTACAGCGCCCCAGTTACTTGGGTCTAGACTGAATCATGGAAGGAGTTTGCCAAATCCCTTGTTGAACATGAGCATGATGATGATGATATTATTGACATGATTGATGGAAAGATCTGTTCGAATCTAAAACTAATTTCTACTCTAACTAACTAAAGAAAGAAAGGATGAAACAAATAAACAAACAAACAGAAGTAACACTAATTCTCTAATTCCATATTTACAAAACAGGGTTTGCAACCCGTTCGCAAGTGCATGGTGTTTTCCACAGACAGTACACACCCACCCACAAAACAATGCAGTATCGCGTTGCTTGCATTTGCAATATTCATTTTACATGCTTTCGATCAACACAGCACGTTGCAAAACGCACTGCTGACCCCGCCTGGCAATCCAGCGCCCGGACGGTACGGACGGTGAGCATACCCACCTTGAAATCTATCACCAGAGAGGTTTCCACTTGATCGTCTAACACTTTCACCGTGCACTGAAATATCCGCGCCATTTCGGCATCTGTCACATTTTAGCTGACGAATAATAAATCAGAGTAAGGTCTGATTGAAGCCGGGAAAGCTCCTGGGGACAGGCATTTTCCACACAGGTAGATCTAGACAAACATGACAAAAAAGGGTTTGTAGCTGACATTTGACCTCTACAATAACCCTGCTTTGTACTCTCTAGAATGTAGGCGGTAAAAGTAGCACTGGTAACCGCTGATTGCGCTACATTCAGTGTTAAAACCTATACATAATGGTACCCGTCACACATTAACGTCAGCGAAAATCTTCACAAAGCGCATACGTTTTATCGGTAAACATACATTGTACTTTAATACACCTGCCTCGACTTCATCAGATACATCTTATTTCTTAGTTGAATTGCATTCATATATCAACATGAATAATATTATGTATAAGTTGCTGTAAACCTGTGCTTGTATGGTTGCAGTAAATTTTGTGAAGATGGTTAAGATCGTCCTATTGATGGGTGTCTGTGGAAGTGGAAAGTATAACACACCTAAACTTTTAACCAATCAAGACAGGGTTGCCAAATTTCGAAGGGGGGGGGAGGGGCGGGTTGTCTGACAGTGGGCACTGATGGCTTTGCAGTAAACACAAATTACATGAAGGCTGGGGAAACGTTAAAATGTCAAATAAACAGATTCAAAGCTTAAAGACCGTGGACACTATTGGTAATTGTCAAAGACCAGTCTTCTCACTTGGTGTATCTCAACATTTGCATAAAATAACAAACCTATGAAAATTTGAGCAAGATTGGTCGTCGGAGTTGCGTGATAACTATGAAAGAAACAACACCCTTGTCACGCGAAGTTGTGTGCTTTCAGATGCTTGATTTCGAGACCTCAAATTCTAAATCTGAGGTCTCGAAATCAAATTCGTGGAAAATTACTTCTTTCTCGAAAGCTACGTCATACCAGAGGGAGCCGTTTGTCAGAATGTTTTATACTATCAACCTCTCCCCTTTACTCGTTACCAAGTGAGTTTTTATGCTAATAATTATTTTGAGTAATTACCAATAGTGTCCACTGCCTTTAAAGGGAAGGTACACGTTTGGTAATTGTCAAAGACCAGGGCCCAATTTCATGGCTATGCTTACCGCCGAATTCTGCGCTAACGATCGCGATTCCCTGCTTACGTGCAAGCGCCGAATTTCTGCGCTAGCCTTGTAAGCGTAGAATGCCTAGTAACGTGGTGTACGCACGCGCAGAAGCCAAAATTCGCCGCTAACCCATGAAATATGCTTGCCCAGAATTCCCTGCTTCCGTAAGCGCCGATTCTGTGCTTACAGTAATCAGAGCCATGAAATTGGGCCCAGTCTTCTCTCTTGGTGTATCCCAACATAAGCATAAAGTAACAAACCTGTGAACATTTGAGGTAACTTGTCCACGAAGTTGCGAGAAAACGATGGGAGAAAAAAACACCATTGTTTGACTAGTTTGTGTGCTTTCAGATAGGAACAAAAGACTTCTGGCTAGAAGTTTTATTATTTTAGTGAGAAATTACCTCTTTCTCGAAGTCGATGAGCTGTTTCTTACAATGTTATGTAACTACAAACAGCTCTCCAATGCTCGTTACCAAGTCAGTTTTTATTTAATATTTGTTTTGAGTATTTAACAAACGTGTACCTTCCCATTAAAGGCACTGTGTACACGTTTGGTTGTTGTCAAAGACCAGTGTTCTCACTAAGGAGTTGGTGTATCCCATCATAAACATAAATTAACAAGCCTGTGAAAATTTGGGCTCAATTGGCCATCGAAGTTGCGAGAAAATGATGAAAGAAGAACACCCTTGTTGGACGAATTTGTGAGCTTTCAGAAAAGAATAAAAGACTTCTATACTTCCAGCTAGAAGTCTTTTATTATTTTAGTGAGAAATTACCTCTTCGACTTTCTAAAAAAAACTACATTGCTTCAGAGGGAGTCTTCTCCCACAATGTTTTGTACTATCAACAGCTCTCCAATGCTCGTTACCAAGTCAGTTTTTAAGTTAATGTTTGTTTTGAGTAATTAACAAACATGTACCTTCCCTTTAAACAAGTTAACAAATTTCAGTAAACCAGACTTCAGACTACAGGTTTTTCCCTTAAAGTGCCAAGATATTTTGCCATTTTGACTTGGTTAAAGATAATTTATTGAAAAAATTAAAACCACTTTCATGAGTGATCAAGGAACTGCTGGTGCTAAATCAGAAAAAAGTGCATTAACAATTTTAGCTAGGCATAAAAACATACAAAAATTGTATATGACAATTTTAGCTGGTACCATTACTTTTTGAGTAAAATTTTATTATTTTAAAGGCAGTGGACACTATTGGTAATTACTCAAAATCATTATTAGCATAAAACCTTACTTGCGGTAACAAGTAATGGGGAGAGGTTATAAAACATTGTGAGAAACGGCTCCCTCCGAAGTGACGTAGTTTTTGGGGAAAGAAGCGTTTTTATACAATTTGATTTCGAGAGCTCAGAATTAGATTTTGGGGTCTCGAAATCAAGCAACTAAAGCACACAACTTTGTGTGACGAGGGTGTTTTTCTTTCATTATAATCTCGCAACTTTTACGACCAATTGAGCTCAAAATTTCACAGGTTTGTTATTTTGCGCATATGTTGAGATACACTAAGTGAGAAGACCAGTCTTTGCAATTACCAAAGGTGCCCAGTGCCTTTAAAGGTATCAATTTCCTGGAGCAGTTATTAAATGGTTTCTTTCAATTGTCATACACTCATTGTCATGAGACTGAAACTAAAACAAAACTAGAAATTATTTGAGTGGATGTAGATTATTGAAACTAACTGGGGGGGGGGGGGGTTATGGAACGATGTGTCCCTTCATGAACATTAAATTGTTTGTGTGTTTGTTTGTTTTCTGTACTCAGATCTATTGTTGGCAGAATTCTTTCTGAAAAGGTAAGGTACTATTGCAGACTCCATTAATGTTGCAGTAAGAATTTATGCACCTTCCACAAAAATTCCAATCACACAGTGAGTCAACAAGTTTAACTATAACAACTTCAACAGTCAACAGTTGAAAACAAATGAAAAAGGCCAAGCTGTGCCAAAACAGGGTGAGGTGTCGTCTGGCGCTTGCACTGGCATACACATCCTCATCAGAAGTTACAGCTGGCCCCAGCACTACGCTGTTCAGTCATGCTGCCATGCCAAGACCAGGGCCCAAGCACAAAATATATGCTTAGCATGAAAATTCTTCCTTGATAAGAACAGGATAAACAACCAAATTTCTATTAGTTGCACATTGCTTGTTACTGGTATTCAGCTGTTCTTTGCCTATTCTGAAAATCACGTGGAAATTTGGTTGGTAATCTTGTTTTTATCAAGGAAGACATTTCATGCTAAGGAGCTTTTTTGTGATAAGCAGCTCTATGAAATTGGGCCCTGGACAAGGAGTCTATGTCACTGTAGAGATTAAAAATTACAGGTTAAACTAAGTTGATGTTTCCCATTTTCTTTATACCTTTTTTCTTCACTAGGTTGGTTGGGAGTTTGCAGATGCCGATGACTTCCATCCAGAGTCCAACAAACAGAAAATGGCTCAACAAATTGCCTTGACTGATCAGGTCCTTTTTATTTCAATATAGTTTCTCTTTATCAATACATTCTCAATGTAATTCTCTATCAAAGCTTTTTAAAGCTTTGATCGTTTAGAAAATGTTGTATCATTTCTAAAGCAGTCGGATCATGCATTTGTTTGTTACAAATAAACAAAATAGTACATGTACCAATAGATAAATAAAAATTTTAATTCACAATATGTTATACTCATTTTATTTTAATTGTTTTAATTTTGTTCAGGATAGGTATGGATGGCTTGTTTCATTACATCAAAAACTTCAAAGGTAAATATGTAGGCTATAATATACCCTTTTTAATTATAACTAACATGACTAAAGGCATAATGATACAGTTAATCAGGCGAGAGTCATTAATGACAAGGTCTATACCTAGGATGCAAGTTTTGGGAGGTATGATAAGAAGGCACTTCCACCCATTTTTTTGTAACCCCTTGGGTTCAAGATCTAGAGAAGCTTTACAGAAACTGTGTCCTTGGCACTAGATACATGAGTATGATTTCATTTATGCCTGAACAAAATATCTACTTGTTTTCTCACCAGGCAGACAACAAATTGAAATTCAGAAAAAAGTCTGAAATTTCTCATAACCGTTAATAAGTGAAACTATTTCTGAAATGGGGCATGGCAACATTTCCTGATCAAAGATCACTTTACTCAATAAGGAATACCATAATCAATCAAACTTTATGTCTACTTTTCAAGACCATGGTATAACAGAAACCAGCAATTGTCTCCACCCACTTTCCTTTTTACAGTTGTCTCAATATAATTTCTTTAATGTTATGTTTCCTGTTGCGTTTTCCAAGTATGTGTTTTCCAAGTATGCATGTTATAGTATGTACAGTATGCAGTCTTTAATGAGTGGCATAGACATAGGAAGTCAACTTAATCTTGGATTCATAAATATCCCAGACTATTTCTCTACTTCCATTGGTGGAGAGCGCGTCACTTGGGAGTGTTTAACGGTTGATAATGACCAGTGTTTATAACCGGCTGGCTTCCGCGTGTCAGGCGCGCAAGATTATCACGCGGATCGCAATTCATAGCTGTAAGTAACAGCGCGTTATCTACCGTACTTCTAAGCGCGCACGTAATCTATTTCTAAGCGCGTGACCACGCGCAACAGACTCTTCACAAAGTTTTTGAAAACAATATTTCAAACCTCAAATTTTCAACTGTCAAAGTGTCTGTAACGCTTTTTTTTAACGCTTTTTAACAAAAGGGCATTTATGAATGGGAATAAAAGAGAAGTGACTTGTTCTTAAACGTCCGTTTAAAACCTTGCAGGGATTCGACCCTGCCGGTTTTAAACGGCCATGTAAGAACTCGTCGCTACCCTTTTATTCCCTTATTTAAATATAGACTGCCTCCTTCCTTTTTCCAAAAAAGCCAGGACAGGACAAGATACTGTTTTATTGTTCACTTGGCCTGATGTATTTACCATTTTTGCAAGAAAATGTTGATCAGAGATTTTGGAGGTACACCATTACAAATCCAATGTTATTGTGTCTGACTGAACTATCTCTCAGTTTGTTGAAACAAAGGGGACATTTTCTGTTGTTCTAACTTGTATTTAAAATTTGCACGTCATCACATTCAGAGTTTTTTTTTTTTTTTTTTCATCAGGTGGTATGATGATAATCGAAATGGTATCTTGGCCTGTTCAGCCCTGAAGCAGAGTTATCGGAAACTCCTCTTCACAGGACTGACTCTAACACCTATTAACACTGACTCAACCTCAACACTCAGTAGCTGCATCACATTAGTGTATCTAAAGGGGACCAGGGAAATCATTGCCCAGAGAATGATGAATCGTGATCACTTTATGCCGGTCTCCTTATTAGATTCACAGCTTGAGACTCTAGAAGAGCCTACCCCTGATGAAGGGGTGATGGTCTTAACAGAGGATATTAGAGAGTCTGTGGATTGTATTGTATCTCACGTCATCAATGTTTTGGAAGTGGATGAACATTAATCCAGGCTTGATACTTAAGATGGGGCAATAGAGGAAACTGCCTCCATTGCCCTGAACGTTATCTTGATGCTCCCTAGCCCAGGCGCAATTTCATAGAGCTGCTTAAGCAGAAAACTTTTCTTAACGATATTGAGCTAAGCAGAAATGAACTAGATACCTATCACAACTTGAACATGTGACATGGTAGTTTGGCTTGTAACCTTATTCTGATTAGCATTATTTTTTTGTGCTTAAGCAGCTCTATGAAACTGGGCCCTGGTTGGACTCCTCAGCTGCATATACAATGCAGAGTTGAGTGTCTAACTACCAGGGTCCAATTTCATAGAGCTGCTTATGCACAAAACTTACTTAAAGGCAGTGGACACTATTGGTAATTATCAAAGCCCAGCCTTCACAGTTGGTGTATCTCAACATACGCATAAAATAACTAACCTGTGAAAGTTTGAACTCAATCGGTCATCGAAGTTGCGAGATAATAGTGAAAGAAAAAAACACCCATGTCACATGAAGTTGTGTACGTTTAGATGGTTGATTTCGAGACTTCAAGTTCTAAATATGAGGTCTTGAAATCAAAATTACTTATTTCTCAAAAACTATGGCACTTCAGAGGGAGCCGTTTATCACAATGTTTTATACCATCAACCTATCCCCATTATTCATCACCAGGAAATGTTTTATGCTAATAATTATTTTGAGTATATACCAATAGTGTCCACTGCCTTTAAGCTAAAAAGATCCAGGCTAAGTAAAATCAGATTACCAGCCAAGACTCCACTCAATTGTTATGCTAAAAAGTAAACAACAGCTAAATGCCAGTCACAACCAATGTCTACGGCATGGAATTTTGGCAAGTAACATGTGTAAAATAATCAAGCTATTTTTGTGCTTTTTAAAGCAAATTTTGTGCTTCTAATTAAAGCATCTGTATGAAATTTCCTCCCGAGCTGGGTGCTTCCAGTTCCTACCTATGCCAAAGTAGAAAATTGCATCTTTCTCATGGAGGTGCCCTTTGTAAAGAAAAACTGTTTAGCCTACACGAATGAAGTGTCATGCTAATAAACCCTTCTAGTGCCAAATGCAAGCAGCCTGGGTGTTTTCAAATCTGATCTACATAGATGGAGGTCAGAACCATTAAATACATTGAAAATGTGTCCATGGTTTCCATGGAAACTATTATTTTAAAGTAAAACAAGTATGCAGGTTTTAACATTTAAGATCAAAAATTTAAAATGCCATTTTTTTGTGATCACACATGCCACAATCTTAACTTTTGTATTGCTTTTTATTTAAAGTTGTCATAAATGTTTACCGGTAATAAATTTAATGGAATATTTATTTCTTAAAAATATTTTTGTTTTGTATAAATGAGCTGAAAGTGAATATTTTACAAGATGAGGAATTTGTATGACGCAATTAAAAAATACCTACCATGTCTTTGAGTTGCATAATAAATTTGTTTGAAACTAATTACCTAAAAACTAACTAACCCAAAATTGTCTATTCCTTTTAATCTCAGCAACTGTTTGAAAAAATTCAGCCGATTGGGCCCATTGTTTTGACTAACATTAATAATGCACCAAACGTTTCAGTGTGTAGCATCATGGAGGTACACCATACTCAAGTTCTTGTGTCTCTGATAAGGTTTGAGCCCTGCCCAGGCCCAATTTTGTAGAGCGTCTCAAAGCAGAAAATACTACCTTTATTTTTTTGGCTTGGCAAAAAATAAGCAGGAAACAACAGGAAAAATAAGCCGCCGCACAGTGTACAGGGCCCAATTTCATAGAGCTGCTTAAGCACAAAATGCTGCTTCAGCACAAAATTTTGCTTAAGCAAAAAAATCCTTGCTTTGTAAAATCAGATTCCCGGCCAAGACTCAACTCAATTGTTATGCTAAGTAAACAACGGCTAAATACCAGTCACAAGCAATGTATATGGCATGAAATTTTGGCCAGTAACATGTGTAAAACAAGCGAGCTATTTTCGTGCTTAAGCAATTTTTTTGCTTAAGCAGCTCTATGAAATTGGCCCCTGGTGTACACATGAGGCCCAATTTCTTGGAGCTTCTATATAAAAGTAGCTAAGCACACTAAAACTATGCTTAGCAGATTAAGGTTACCAACTAAAATACAATTTCACATGCACCATTTGTGACTGGTATCCTGCTTACTTTTGTTTAGCAGGAAATTGTTAAATATGTGTAACACTTTCTGCTAAAGTAGCTCTCAGAAATTGGGTCCCAGTCTTGACCCACACTTGACCAGTATTGCTTCGTCATTTGGATTAGAAGTAAAGCCATACGTTCTGTGCAATGTATAAAGCACATAAAATAATGTATGCCTTTGGCCTTGAGTTCCTTTACAATAAAAATACCTATAAATAGTTACTATTCTTTATCAATATTGCTGCATTGTGCATTTTATACATAAAAACATCGATCATCTCTATACATACATTGTCCTACACTTTTAAGATCTTCATCTAACAAATCACATCATATTTGATTGCTCTTTGATCACACTTGACAATGTTAGGTACCCTCGTGTTCACACAAACCATTAATCTTTCTTGCAATGTCACATCCCAAGTTTTTGCCAATCAAGAATGTTGCCCAAGATTTTTTTTTTAAATTGAGTGTTAGAAAAAGCGCAAACAATTATGAGATGCATTTCGTTAATTGAAAGTTTGCAGAAATTTTGAATTCGGTCACAACATCTGTATGTAATGAAATATTTTGCCACCATTCGGCAGCAAGTGCTAACCAGTGCAGTTTGTTTTATCAACAATAGAAATGTCTATGCCTCTTTTTAATCTAGCAGCACCGTGTAATAGCATCAGGATAAAACCAGTTTTCTTAATGTGCCACAAAAAAACGGCCACGCACCACCTTTGAGCTCATGAACTTGGGGTTCAATAATACACCGAACCAATACCAGAATACTTAAACATTGTCGTTTTATTTCGGACAGAAGAAATCTTTTATACATTTATTCTTCATCCCATTGGTCCCACCCTTTTCTGATGGTGTTTTAGAATTTCTTGGTCTTTTTCCACTCATCGTCTTTTGAGAAGTAGGAGAAATACTTGCCAGGGTTCGTTTCTTTTGCTTCTGTTGCTCCAAAACATCCTTTTGAATATCTGGAGGAAGTTCTTCAAATACTGAACGATCTATATTAGGGAACTCCATAAGCCTCATCTCTGAAGATGACGCAACTGTTTCACAGTCTGTGCTGGATTTTGACGGCGAAGTGTTGCTTTTCTGCCAATCATTCAATATCTCCTCTTGTATGTTGGCAGGAAGTTCTGAAAACACTGATGGGTCTATGTGGGGTGGAACTGCATGATGGGTTGCGTTATCAACTTCTCCTTTATCAACAAATTCTTCATCATCCTCCTGTGTTATTTCAAAGTGTCCATGAGAATTATTATCGTTCGATATTCGCAGTGAGGGCGTACTTTGCTGACAAAGTCCATTTTCAAGAAAAAGTGATGAGACCCTCACCACCTCCTCTTCCTTCTGAGAATCCATCTTGTTTTTGAAATGTTCCAACACAGATGTCTTGGAGTCGGTCAGTTCCGGTTGGATGTTGTAGGATTTCAGTGCAAAGAATGAGGTCCCTTTCTTGGGAGAAACAGATTTGCTGGCATCCATACATTTGTTTTCTGCCTTAGATGAAAATGAAGGACTTGACTTCTCATTCATTGATTTGATATCCGATTCATTTTTATGGTAAGTTTGGTTTCCATTGGTGTTCTTCTTCACAGCGGTTGTGTTTGACACACAAGACATTGTTGACCGAGAAGAGGGATGTGTTAATTTAGCTTCATTATTCGATTTCATGTAGGTACATGCTGTCACAGTGGCGCTCCCATTCGGAGAACCCAGTTCATCCTGCGATACATCATTGGAGAGGAGTTTAGCGTGGACTTTGAACATGTCCTGACATTCTTGCGTGGTTTCCAATCGATTAGAATCACCAGCTCCTGCGGAGCTCGTGCAACCGTCTTTGATGATTGATGGGTCTCTCTTTACTGACCTTGATGTGAAGAATTTACTGATGTTAGACATACTCGTCTTGATTGTTGGAGTTTGACATTCTTGCGTGGTTTCCAATCGATTAGAATCACCATCACCTGTAATGTTCGTGCAACCATCTTTGATGATGGATTCATTAACTAAGCCTCTCTTTTCCGATCTTGGTGTGAAGAATTTACTGATGTCAGATACACTTGTCTTGGTTGTTGGGGTCTGGAATTTGGCAAAGCCCACACTGATCAAAGTGAGATGGAAAGGTTGGGATACATCAACCATCTTGTAAAAAAGACTTGAGCAAAGGTCAAGCAATTTGTCAAGAACAGTTGCCTCATCTGTAGACAGAAAGAAAAGGGAATAAAATCGACTAAAAAAACCACAGGAAAGATTCCAGTTGTCACCTAGAAACACAAAGGAGCTAAAAACCCAAAAGTTCAACAACCTGACAACTTGTCTTTTTGCAACAAGGCACAGAGTCTAATTACAGGAACACAACTTTCTGAGTACTGAGTATCCACAGTTTTCTAAAGGGGTGACTGCTCTATATTCCGAAACCTCTATGTTCAGACAACCATATGTTCTGAAAAACCCCTGATGGTTTACACGCTAGAGAGTTAGGGTTACGGTAAGGGTTGGGGTTGGGATTAGGGTTAGGAAAAACGAGAGTGTGTTACCATTCTGAGTATGGAGTATACAGTGCTTAAAGGGTCTGGGTACTTTTTGTAGGACACAAAACACATTGTGCACAGATTGACATTAAACTCACAAAGTTTAAAGAGAATGATGGTAGAAAGCTTCCCTTAAAATATAACTTGCTGACATGCTGTAGTTTTCTAGACATAAATAAAAATAGTTCCACAATAAATTCATCTCAGTAAGACGAAACTTATTTTAGCATGTAAAACTGATTTTCGTGACATTGTTTTACTTGTTTCTCAAAAACGGTAAGCTTTCTACTATCATTACCTTCAACGGTTTCAATTTAATGTCAAACAGTGGACATTGCGTTTTGTGTTACAAAAAGCACCCAAATCCTTTAAAATACATGTATCAGTGTAAGGGTAATATCCCCAATGCAGAACTAAAATCTAGTAAACATAACTTTCATAAGATCTTATCCCAAAGGATGCTCCACACAAGACCAAGTGTTATGTCTTAAGAACTACTTACCTGATTGCAATGAGTGTAGCATACCATCAGGTACAGGACACTGTCTGCTCTCGCGGCTCCATTTATGTGTCTTAGAGTATTTCCTTACAGCGAGTCTTAGTGTATGGGGCTGCCTACCATCCTTCAACAACCTACCAGAAATAAAACATTTTTATAAAGAATTAAAGATTTAAACTGAATTTTGCTTAGCGATATACAGCTTTGTGGAATGGTTGTCCCTAGTAACCACTTTCATTGAGCTAAAAATCATACAAAAACTTAGAAAAGTCTGCTCAGCTTAGCAAACAAAGATTGCACGCGTTATGTTTGTAATGCTTATTAGTGACTAAAATTGTTCAGCAGTTTCCTCCATGAAGAAATTAAGAAATTCTTTTTAAAAAGAATTGCATCTGAATATTCTCAAAAAGAAATTGTTTAGTTTCCAATGCTATAGTGCTAACTTATAACAAAGAACAGTTGATTGAATGTTGTTCTCATTTTAAGGGATGCAGAACATTTGGTATTCAGGACAATGTATAATAATAATAATAATAATCAAAACATTTATATAGCGTTCTTACAGATAAAAAGTTCCCCCAACGCTTTACAACAATACATTTTACAACAATTAAAAACTTACAACACAAATGAATGAAAATTAAATAAACTGCCTAGTAAGCAAAATAAGTCTGGAATCGGTGAGGTTTAAGCGATGTTTTGTATTCAGTAAGTGAAATAGCATGACATATTTGACAATTTGATAAAGAAAATTATTCCAAAGGTTTGGAGCAGCTATATAAAAGATTTGGCTTATGAAAACTATCTGGTTCGTGCTTGTGTGTGAATCCTTGGAAAGTCATTCCAAGTCGATCAATTCAAATTTTTTTACACAGGAAGTATACATACTTTTGTACAAAAAAATAACATCCTTGAGCATGCCAAAGTTTGTTTGACATAAAACTCTCTTTATTTGTCATTCAGTCTAATTAAAGCATAATGTCATACAAAATGGAGAGAAAAGACTTGTTATTTTGAGATCTACTTCTCATTATTACCTTTGGGAAAGGCTCTTTAGTAATGTGGAGATCTTGAGTTGAGCTTCTTGTAGAGTACTGCACTTCCTGAAAGAATCTTCATCACTTATTGACTGAAATAACACAAATTCAATATATTATTCAGGGGTGCATGAAAAAGGTAGGCTGGCTTAATCCTCATCCTAGAACTATGAGGTTTGTTCCGCTGTCGCCTCAACGGACGATAGCGGAACAAACCTCATGGTTATATAGTAGTAGCCCAATCCTAGCCCCAACTCCCTCCTACCAAAAATCAGTTTGATGTTGATTGCTACTAATATTAAAACAGTAACGAAATGACCTGAAACATACTGACTTTGATTTTACAAAATACGCCATCCCTCTCCATTCCTTAAAGTACTGGATCCTGTGACACTTCTTATAATGAAACAGCAGCAACTTGATATTAAGTAGCCTCTCTAACTTAAAGGGAAGGTACACGTTTGGTTATTAATCAAAACAAATATTAACTTAAAAACTGACTTGGTAACGAGCATTGGAGAGCTGTTGGTAGTATAAAACATTGTGGGAAACGACTCCCTCAGAAGTAATGCAGTTTTTGAGAAAGAGGTAATTTCTCACTAAAATAATAAAAGACTTCTATTCCTATCTGAAATCAAATATATCCAACAAGGGTGTTTTTTCTTTCATCTTTCTCGCAACTTCGAGGACCAATTGAGCCAAAATGTTCACAGGCTTGTTACTTTATGGTTATGATGGGATACACCAAGTGAAAACACTGGTCTTTGACAATTACCAAACGTGTACCTCCCCTTTAAAGGCAGTTGACACAATTGGTTATTACTCAAAATAATTGTTAGCATAACAACTTACTTGGTAACTAGCAATAAGCCATTTTGAGGTATGGTGAACACATTCATATGACACTATTGGGTTTGGGTAAATTGGTCTCTAATCACCCAAACCAAACAGTGCACTTCTAAAGTGTCCGCTATACCTCAAAAAGGCTAATGGAGAGCTGTTGATAGTAAAAAACATTGTGAGAAATAACACCCAGGTTATTTCTCATGCAAGCTATCTGAACTTGAGAAAGACTCGAGCCTGATCGAAGCCGTGCAACACAAGGGTGTTTTCTCTTTTATTATTTTCTTGCAACTTTGATGACCAATTGTGCCCAAATGTTCACAGATTTATATTTTATGAATTAGTTGGGACACATCAAGTGAGAATACTTGTCTTTGACAATTACCCAGTGCCTTTAAAGGGGCACACATCAAAACTTGTTCAGTTGTTATGTTATGTTTTAAAACTCTTGAGTTTAAGTGGAAACTGTCACCTCACTGAATCTCTCGCGAGATTTTGAAATAAATTGTTCCATATTACCAGGATAGTGCTTGCCTGCCAGAAACGTCCTGGAATGTACGAGTACATGGTCACTGATCTCTGATCTGTCTTTACATAAACAACAATGATATACCTGAGGGGGACCAGACTGTACCACTGGTGACTCATCAATTCCTTGGCACAATTTCAACATTATGGAGGCAGTCTGGTAACCAAACTCGTCCTTTAGCAAAGAGAATGGAGCTTCAATAAGCTCAGTCAATGTCGTTATCCCCAACAAGGCTAGCTTCTTACCAGATGAATAACCAATGCCTAGAATAAAGAAATATATCCGTGAGATTTAAATATAAGCAACACAATTGTCAAATACCAAGGAAAAAAAAAGTTTTCTAATCCGAAAGTTTACTTTTATACAAATTTAATAAATGCACCATTGTTTTTACAAATCTGCTAGGAAATTTCCAGTACATTTTTCTTAAAGAAAATAACCTCCAAGTTTGTTTTCATATGTTGTTGTTTAGTACAAAAAAGGTCATACTTCAGTTGTGTTAAGAGCTTTTGTTTCTAGGATGCATGAAAATACAAAAACAGTTCCCTGCAATAAGATCATATCTAGCTCCAGTAGTGTTGTGCAAACTCCAATTTGTTAAAAAGACATTACTATAGGGTGTCGTGGCCGAGTGGTTAAGAGCATCGAATTCAAGCTCTGGTGGTTGAGTCGTCAGAGTGTGGGTTCAATTTCCGATCATGGCACTTGTGTCCTTGAGCAAGATGCTTTACTATAATTGCTTCTCTTCACTCATGTCTAGTATAAATGAGTACCTGCAGTGTTGTTCAAACACCATTTTGTTATAAAGACATTACTATAGGGTGTCGTGGCCGAGTGGTTAAGAGCATTGAATTCAAGTTCTAGTGGTTGAGTCATCAGAGTGTCGGTTCAATTTCCGATCATGGCACTTGTGTTCTTGAGCAAGATGCTTTACTATCATTGCTTCTCTTCACTCATGTGGTATAAATGATTACCTGCAAGGGTAGATGTTGATATAATGATGAAAAGCCACATAGCGACTTGCGCCAGCTCAGGTCTCTACATACTCCCCAGGGAGCTGAGAATGATTAAAGGAATGTTATTGGTCCAATGACCAGGGCACTCATGTAAAGCGCATTGAGACGCTATTATGAAATGCATTTGAACTGGTTGTTATTACTAAGCTTAGTTATTACTGAAACAAAATTGAATCCCATTGCATGTTACACTGGTGTGACAAACTTAGTAGGCCTATCCTTACATATTTACCTGGAACTTGCGTAGCCTTAGTAAGGCGTCCCATAAGATGACTGGTCATAGACGGCCATAGTGTAGTCTGGTCATTTGGCTTGTGAGTTGTCCCAACCAGTTTAGCCAACAGCTTATTATGTGCTACACCAGCACAGCTAGTCAAACCTAGCTGTATGTTTAGAGCTTGCCGCATCTCTTGGGCAATGTGAGAGCCTATGAGAAGTCTATGATGACATCCACAGGTGCAGTCATGGGGTCTGGTAAAGGCTGAGTCAGATTCTAAGAAGAATATATACAGAGAGAAATCTATGGTTCTACAGATCAGCTGAAAAGGAAGAAATTTTGTTTTTTTCAAAAAGTTTCTTGCGTGTGGAACATAGAATGGAAAAAGGTTGATTTAGGCTTATGATTGACTAAAGCCCACTTTGTGCATAATCAATCAATCAATAAAAAGAAATTTAAAAAGCGCCAAAATCAAAAGTTTGCTCCAAGGCGCTGATGTATGGGCTCAAACAGAGGAAACGTTGTTGACGATACACCTCCTGAAACAGGTGAGCTTTCAGGAGTGTCTTGAATGTATGCAGTGAGGTGGTATCTCTGATGTATTGTGGAAGTTTTTTCCAGATTCTGGGTTCGTATACAGAAAATGATCTATCGGCAAAAGAGACACAATGAGTTCTATCAAAGGCTCAACAGGAGGCTGATGATTGAAGTCGTCACTGTTTGGAACTTATTTTGAGCATGTCCTCATATGTTAACAAGCCTGATTTGAGACGAACTTTCGCTATCATAAAACCAAATCTTCTTCAAACATTCTATTTATAGAAAACTCTTGAAAAATAAATATATCTACACCAACTTGTTATGAATACAATTTCAATTTTATATCACACCAAATAATTATTTTGATACAAAATAAAACTTGGGACAAGGATGTTTATTTTAAGTAGTCCGATTTGCCAATCACATCCAAATTTGTTACATAAGTTTATCTGGTGAAATCTGGCTTTTCCATTTCACTCAACTTCACCTCATGAAATGGAATAGTCCAGATATCACCTCATGATTACATTCTGTGAACAATGCACTCATATGTATCCAATATTTGTTTAGTAAATTGACATTGATTCTCATACCAGATGATTGTTCTCCATATTGATGACCAATAACTTCAGCTTCCTCAATACCTCCTTGCATTAAGCGTTTTTCAACGAGGCCAGTAACATCAACAAAATTCTCATCAAATCCAAGTCTTTCAACCAAGGGACTGAACTGATGAAGAATTCCTAAAAAGAAGAAATCATTTCACATCACATTTAGATTTTGCATAATACCTAGTTTGAAGTGATATCAAAGTTTCATCAGTGCAATTCGGATTTTCCATGATGGTTAAATCTTGTTATGTTATTATCTGGGGCTTTAAAACATGTGTTTCAAAATGTTTGCAATAAACCAGCTCCCCAAGATGATTATGGAAAAACCTTAATGTGAACTACATCACTCATAACTGACAGAATATCAGTGCGTAACCAAATACCGGCGTAAGAGCCATAGAACCAAGCTGATATCTTGTTGTTCTTTCAAAAAGGTATTACATGATTTAAAAACCTACTGCTGGCTAGGTTGAAATGGGTAACTATTACATATTGAGTGCATGCAAACTGTTAAAAATGAATACTTTGTTTCCTTTAAATCGTCAAAAAAGGAATAATCACATAAACCCACGTACTAGCCTATATCAGAAAGACTTACATGGTTTACTGTAATTATTGTACTTTGCTCATTCAGAAAGACTTACATGGTTTACTGTAATTATTGTACTTTGCTTCATTCAGAAAGACTTACATGGTTTACTGTAATTATTGTACTTTGCTTCATTCAGAAAGACTTACATAGTTTACTGTAATTATTGTACTTTGCTTCATTCAGAAAGACTTACATGGTTTACTGTAATTATTGTACTTTGCTTCATTCAGAAAGACTTACATGGTTTACTGTAATTATTGTACTTTGCTTCATTCAGAAAGACTTACATGGTTTACTGTAATTATTGTACTTTGCTTCATTCAGAAAGACTTACATGGTTTACTGTAATTATTGTACTTTGCTTCATTCAGAAAGACTTACATGGTTTACTGTAATTATTGTACTTTGCTTCATTCAGAAAGACTTACATGGTTTACTGTAATTATTGTACTTTGCTTCATTCAGAAAGACTTACATGGTTTACTGTAATTATTGTACTTTGCTTCATTCAGAAAGACTTACATGGTTTACTGTAATTATTGTACTTTGCTTCATTCAGAAAGACTTACATGGTTTACTGTAATTATTGTACTTTGCTTCATTCAGAAAGACTTACATGGTTTACTGTAATTATTGTACTTTGCTTCATTCAGAAAGACTTACATGGTTTACTGTAATTATTGTACTTTGCTTCATTCAGAAAGACTTACATGGTTTACTGTAATTATTGTACTTTGCTTCATTCAGAAAGACTTACATGGTTTACTGTAATTATTGTACTTTGCTTCATTCAGAAAGACTTACATGGTTTACTGTAATTATTGTACTTTGCTTCATTCAGAAAGACTTACATGGTTTACTGTAATTATTATACTTTGCTTCATTCAGAAAGACTTACATGGTTTACTGTAATTATTGTACTTTGCTTCATTCAGAAAGACTTACATGGTTTACTGTAATTATTGTACTTTGCTTCATTCAGAAAGACTTACATGGTTTACTGTAATTATTGTACTTTGCTTCATTCAGAAAGACTTACATGGTTTACTGTAATTATTGTACTTTGCTTCATTCAGAAAGACTTACATGGTTTACTGTAATTATTGTACTTTGCTTCATTCTGTAAGCGTACCTGTAATTTTGTATGACATCTCTCTGTAATGCGTAAGGTCTTCACCACTAACGATCACCAAATCTGGACATCTTTTCAATGCCTCCGTTATTCTCATTAGTTTAGTCACACCGTGAGACCTGGCCACGTAGTTACAAGTCACTAACAGATACTTCTGCTGAATACCTGATAAACAACAAAACAGGCTTAACCTCTGGGTTTGCAAATAGGGACAAGTGTCAAAATTCTGTACAGTAATATTTAACCAAAGGCACTGGATGGACACCTTTGGTAATTGTCAAAGACCAGCATTCTCACTTGGTACATGTATATCTCAGCATGCATCAAATATCAAACTTGTGAAAATTTGGCCTCAATTGGTCATCAAAATGCAAGAGAATAAGGAAAGAAAAAACATCCTTGTTGGACAACTGTGTGTGCTTTCAGATGCATAATTTGAGTGAGAAATAACCTCTCTCTCAAAAACTACGTTACTTTAGTGGGAGCCAATTCTCGTCACCAGGTCACCAAGTAAGTTTTTATGCTTACAATTGTTTTGAAAAATTACCACCAGTGTCAAGTGCCTTCAACCATATTAACCAAACATAACACAATGTAAGGTTTGACAGCCAATATAGCTTCCCGAGGGGTGGAAGTTGCCAAGCTTTAGTTCCTGATGCGAAGCTGGAATGGTTGAGGTAAAGACGTGGGTGGTCGGGTTGGCGTATAGTAGTATCTTATCTTTCCTCGCCTTCCACCTCTAGGACCCGGTTCAAATCATGCCAGGGGCTGGTGTTTTCAGCCCCTACCAGACTGAGTGGGTTTTTCCCTGAAGAAATTCTCTGGTTTTTCTGGGGGTTTCACCCATTATCCAAAACTGGATTTTCCTTCCTTGTCTTCTCTCCATTTAGTTCTATGCTAGTTCAGTGATTAAGTACGCTTTTCTAGGAGTCCTTTGCTCATGAGAATTTTTTTTTACCATAACAAGCCTTTTTGAGATATGGCGGACACAATGCTACAACACTATAACGTTTGGGTAAATTTGTCTGTACATACAACCAAACCAAACAGTACACTCCTACCACGTCCATCATACCTTAAAAAGGCTTATTCAACAACCAAAGACTTAGCTTCTGAATAAAAGGTTTCCTACTGAAAACAAAATGTCCAAGGAAATGCACAACAAATTTGACTTATTTCGAGATGAAAGAGCTCATCAGACTTACCAAGTGGTTTAGATCTAAGCGATGGATTTCTGACCATTTCAACCTGTGCGTAGTAGCAATCAAGATCAATATGGACAATAGTTCGACTGTGATTGTCTTGATTCAACTGACCCACATTCACTCTTTGCTGATCATTGGACAACCCTGCATTTAAATGAAAGAAAAGTTTTCATGAATTGAATTTGTTTATATAGGCATTTATTACCTGAAATAAATCAAAATGATTGCAAGGGTCAAAAACTAGTAAAAAGGGTTTATCTTTCGGTACTTTTTGTTGAGTGGTTTTGTGAATAATCCGTAATTGTGGAACACACAATCTGAGAAATTTCTGCAGAAAAGGTTTCACAGATTGAAATGTTGTTAAAATCTCTAAGACAACATTATTTTGAACGGAATTCATTGTTTCTCACTTTGCTATTTAATGATCATTGGCTGCAGTACTTCTTACCTGGTAAGTGGCCACTCATTTTTTTAAGTAATTACCAAAGGTACTAGGAAACAAAATTCTGATATTTCTATGGGTAACACATTTTGAATTTAAAACAAGTGAAGGTGCTAATCACAGTTGACAGTACCTTTTGAATGGATTGCCTTTTTGGGAGTAACAGCAGTACATGCCACATTCTCCACCGGGTTTGCCCAATCTTCCTCATCTTCATGGAGAAAATCTTCAGCCATTCTAGAATAATGTGTAGCTTCAACTACAACAAAAATGTTCTCTCCTTTCTTCTTCCTTGGTGGTTTTAAAAGACTTTTCACTGCTGCCTGTAAAAATAAAGCATAATATTGTTTACAAATTTTGACTGCTTCGAGGCCGAGGGAAAATGGAATGGTCCAGGAATCACCGAGGGAGTCGTATAAATCATCAATAAAAATGACAATTTTAAACCCTACCCTCTTCAAATTTGCTCAAATTTGGTTTAAGCCTGGGGTAGTTGTGGCTCAACAAGCTCATATTTCAAATTTCAGCTCTATCCGACAAACGATTTTGTGCTAGGGCATGCTCTTTCTCATTGATTTCGGTCAAAATGCGCCCGACTGCCAATATTCAAACGACCATAAATCGGTAACCATTGGGTCAAATTGTTTGAAATTGGTGTCGGATAATCTTCCGGTCGTCGCCACCAATTTATCCGCCAATTTATCAAAACCACTGAATTTTTTTCTTACCTTAAAAGAAGGGTTAACGCATATATACATCCAGAAAAAAAAGAGAGAAAAAAAACGTAACAGTTTGTAAACAAAGGTCAAAATTGGGCCGTTTTCGACTCCCAGTGACATCGAACTCCGCCATGTTTATGTTGTTTGTGTGTGTGAGTGTTGTTGTTCAACGCTCCAATCAGTCGGTCAGCGTCCATGCGCAATGGAAAAAATCGCTAGGACTGATTCATTTCCGAAATGGGTATACTGAAATTATTTTGGGAAGGGAGGAGGGGAGGGAGGGAGGACGGAGGGAAAT
Organism: Asterias rubens; assembly: GCF_902459465.1. Classification (NCBI taxonomy): domain Eukaryota; kingdom Metazoa; phylum Echinodermata; class Asteroidea; order Forcipulatida; family Asteriidae; genus Asterias; species Asterias rubens. Next base: position 8,034,942 of record NC_047071.1, on the reverse strand, counting down.
TCGAACAAACCACAAAATAACCACGTGCGTTTATGAAGGTAATGTTATGTTATAAGAATAGGCTGTTATGGTTTCAATACAATGACCGTCATTGCATAATAAGCAGGTTGAACTAGTCTACGGGCCTGTACGGCGGGGGTATATCTTATTTTAGCCACCCAGCAAAAATAAGGGGAAATGAAGTCCAACATCCATGTAATGTATAATAATCCCTTTAAATTGCAGTTGGATGATATGGACATTTTGCCTTATTTGAACTTGGGGTCACCAGTTGCTTTTGAGTATGTTTTAGGTAAGGGATCATGTTGCATTATTAATCGAATATTTGTAAGGGACAATTTTCTTGGAAGTTATTTAAATTAATAAACGGTAATGTGTTGGTTGGTTAACTATGATTCTATCTTTGGATTTATTTGTCAGGCGTTTCTGCGGAGCAGTGCCTTAAAGTAGGGTAGTCGTGAGAGTTGTCGGGGACGGGCCAATTCAAAAACGTTTCGGTGGTTTATACAACAGCAAGATGTCACTGAGGATTTGGTCGAAGTGGTCGACCAGGGCATTCTGACGGCGCCACATGTATTCGGCCAACCGGAAACCGAAGCCGTCGGTAGAGCTGGTAGCGTGGGTGCTCGGCAGACTCCTCTTGATCTGCCACCACTGGCACTCAATATTTTGAGTATGAGCGCCAGTGGTAGGCTCAACGAAATTTAAGGAGTGATTTACCGTGAGATGAGTAAAATTTTCCTGACTGAGGCAATCATATGCTTTCCAACAGTCCGATATGATTGTGGATCCAGCGGCCACATATTCCTTAATTAAAGGAATAAGGGTCGCTGAATCCCGCTTTGGCACCTCAATCAGGAAAATTTCCTTTGTCTCACGGCAAATGCCGCCTAACACCCACTTACCCTCAACCAAACGACCTCGGTTGTATTTCCGGCGACCGAATTTTGACTCGTCGATTTCGACCGTCATGCCCGGCCCACCAATCCCCTTGCTGCACCGTTCCTCGACGGCACGAAGACAAACCTCGCGGCAAAAAGTGAACCAGTCCACAACAGTTTTACTACTGGTTTGTTCACCTTCGTGGACTGATGTTTCTCTAATTGCCGCAGAGGTTGTCGCTCGTGTCGCCCAGTAGTAGGTGAGCTTGAGGATTTTTTTCAGTGACATCTTGCTGTCGCTAAACCAGCTGCCATGACGGATGCTGCAATTGCGAGACCGCTTCCGGCACCCCCGATGTGTGCACCGCCACGAGAACCCGTCGGCATGGTCCGTCTTCACGGACCATGTCAACGGGTGGCGGCAGTACCGGCAATCGGGGGCGTCGGCAATTAGTCCACGTTCTTTGCAGAACGCAATTGCAGCATCCGGCGTGGCAACAGTCTCAAACAATCTCTCAGCATTCCAAAAGGTATTCATGTTTCAACTTAGAAAGCATGACAAGATGACTTCAAGACTTCAAGAGCTTCCTTATATAGCCCAACAGAACAATTGGGAGACTTTCTAAATAATTACTCTTGGTGATTACGTGCGTCCTCGGTGGAACTCCCCTCGGGACTCATACTAGTGGAACAATCCAAAATAACCTTTCACGTGACTGATGCGTGAAGGAGTTCGTCATTCAGGACGGTATGAATATTCAACTTATGCAAAGCACTGGACAATCACAGCTTATTTTAATATTCATTTAAATTACATATTCATTATGACCTTTATTGACCCAGGTAATGGCAAACACATCTAGGACAGACAACTAAATTTGGTATCAACGCCTCGTAGCCCGGTGGGTTAGGCTATGGACTATTGAATGTATAGTAACTTGTTAACTCTGCTTTACAGGTTCGACTCCCGGTACTGCATTACATTATTTCAATGATTACTAACTATCCATTTCTTCCAGCATAGACACCAGATAGAGATACATGGAGACTGGATGAGAGAGAAGGCAGGATCGAGGAGAGAAGGGAGAAACGGGACCTGTAGACAAATCACGGGGTGTTTTTTTACATAAATTTTATAGGTTTTTAGTTTTTTTTTTTTTTTTTTTTTTTTTTTTTTTTTAACCGATCCCCTATAAAAACCACTTTTTCATCCTAGCCCAATCGATTGAAAACCTCCTCAGGTGCACAAAAACAAAAACAAAAAAAAACAAAAAAAAGTGCCGGAAGTTGGTGGCGACGACGTAAAATTTTTCCTTGGCTTTTTTAGTGACACTGACAGTGACAGGCCCCCCTTAATTTCCATAAATTAAAAGTTAGGCCTACCCAAACCTGAACTTTTAGTTTACTTAGTTAGTGCATGAATGATTAGTTAGGGGGCCTGTCACTAATAAAATTGTGTGGACTGAGACTAGACCCAGTGACTGGGCGCTAGATTCCTTTTTTCGAAATTTTGACATTCTGGGTCTAGACTGAGACCACTGACTGAGACTTGAGAGTGAGACTGTATTATTATGCGGATCTGTTCTTTAATTTAATGTATGGTTGAGTTACCTGAAACACCGGTTGGTTTGTTGGGACGGGAACTGCAGCAGCTTCACTTCGTTGACAAGTGTCACTGACGACACTGACACTGACACTGACATGACATTGACACTGACACCGTGACAGCAATCTGCATGCAACCGAAAAAAAGTGACACCCTCGGCATCAGACCAGGCTGAAGTGAGCACCGTGTTTGGGCCCAACACTAAATCGGGCCCAGCACCGAAATTATCCTCAGCACCGAATTAAAAAAAATCCGCAAACGACCGTCATTACACGTCGACACCACCAGGGATGCTTTATCAGCATACCTAACTTTAACGGAATTTGTGTCACCTTTAAATTGTGAAATTTCAAGATTTTCTTTCATGGATATGTTGATTACATCCCTGACCACATCTCCTGGGCGGAAAAATAATCTCAGATTACTAATTAGCTCAGCCCAACTAATTAAAGATTGTCTCAAATTAGCTTGTGTATAAATAATGTACTAACTGCGGCAAACATACCTAACTTTGACGAAATTTGTGTCACTTTTAATTTATGAAATTTTAATATTTTCTTTCATAGATGTGTTTGTTAAATCCCTGACCACATCTCCCAGGCGGAAAAATAATCTCAGATAACTAATGAGCTCAGCCCAACTAATTAAAGATTGTCTCAATTTGGCGCGTGTATAGCCTAATAATGTACAAAGTGCGGGTAAACATACCTAACTTTGACGAAATTTGTGTCACCTTTATATTATGAAATTTTAATTTGTTCTTTCATAGATATGTTTGTTACATCCCTGACCATATCTCCTGGGCGGAAAAATATTCTTAGACCACTAATTAGCTCAGCCCAACTAATTAAAATTGTCTCAAATTAGCGTTTCTATAGCCCAATAATGTACAAAGTGTGGGTAAACATACGTAACTTTGACGAAATTTGTGTCACGTTTAATTTATGAAATTTTAATCTTTTCTTTCATAGATATGTTTGTTACATCCCTGACCACATCTCCTAGGCGGAAAAATAATGTCAGATTACTAATTAGCTCAGCCCAACTAACTAAAATTTGTCTCGAATTAGCGTGTGTATAGACTAAATATGTAAGTGCGGTTAACATAACTAACTTTGACGAAATTTGTGTCACCTTTAATTTATGAAATTTATATATTTTCTTTCATAGATATGTTTGTTACATCCCTGACCATATCGCCTAGGCGGAAAAATAATATCAGACTACTAATTAGCTCAGCCCAACTAATTCAAGATTGTCTCAAATTAGCGCTTGTAAAGCCACATAGTGTATACAAAGTGCGTGTATAGACATATCTAAATTTAACGAAATTTGTGTCACCTTTAATTTATGAAATTTTGATATTTTCTTTCATAGCTATGTTTGGTACATCCCTGACCACATCTCCTAGGCGGAAAAATAATCTCAGATCAGTAATTAGCTCAGCCCAACTAATTAAACATTGTCTAAAATTAGCGCTTGATATAGCCACATGGTGTATACAGAGTGCGTGTATATAGACATACCTAACTTTAACGAAATTTGTGTCACCTTTAATTTATGAAATTTTGATATTTTCTTTCATAGATATGTTTGTTACATCCCTGACCATATCTCCTAGGCGGAAAAATAATTTCAGATTACTTATTAGCTCAGCCCAACTAATTAAAGATTGTCTCAAATTAGCGCGTGTATATAGCCTATAATGTACAAAGTGCGTGTATAAACACACCTAACTTTAACGAAATTTGTGTCACCTTTAATATATGAAATTTAGATATTTTCTTTCATAAATATGTTTGTTACATCCCTGACCATATCTCCTAGGCGGAAAAATAATCTCAGATTACTAATTAGCTCAGCCCAACTAATTAAAGATTGTCTCAAATTAGCGCGTGTATATAGCCTATAATGTACAAAGTGCGTGTATAAACATACCTAACTTTAACGAAATTTGTGTCACCTTTAATTTATGAAATTTTGATATTTTTTTTTATAGATATGTTTGTTACATCCCTGACCATATCTCCTGGGCGGAAAAATAATCTCAGATCACTAATTAGCTCAGCCCAACTAATTAAACATTGTCTCAAATTAGCGTTTGTATAATAGCCACATAGTGTATACAAAGTGCGTGTATAGACATACCTAACTTTAACGAAATTTGTGTCACCTTTAATTTATGAAATTTTGATATTTTCTTTCATAGATATGTTTGTTACATCCCTGACAATATCTACTAGGCGGAAAAATAATCTCAGATTACTAATTAGCTCAGCCCACCTAATTAAAGATTGTCTCAAATTAGCGTGTGTATATAGCCTCATAACGTATACAAAGTGCGTGTATAAAGACATACCTATACTTTAACGAAATTTGTGTCACCTTTAATTTATGAAATTTTGATATTTTCTTTCATAGATGTGTTTGGTATATCCCTGACCACATCTCCTAGGCGGAAAAATAATCTCAGATCACTAATTAGCTCAGCCCAACTAATTAAAGATTGTCTCAAATTAGCGCTTGTATATAGCCACATAGTGTACACAAAGTGCGTGTATAGACATATCTAACTTTAACGAAATTTGTGTCACCTTTAATTTATGAAATTTCGATATTTTCTTTTATAGATATGTTGGTTACATCCCTGACAATATCTCCTAGGCGGAAAAATAATCTCAGATTACTAATTAGCTCAGCCCAACTAATTAAACATTGTCTCAAATTAGCGTGTGTATAATAGCCACATAGTGTATACAAAGTGCGTGTATAAACATACCTAACTTTAACGAAATTTGTGTCACCTTTAATTTATGAAATTTTGATATTTTCTTTTATAGATATGTTGGTTACATCCCTGACAATATCTACTAGGCGGAAAAATAATCTCAGATTACTAATTAGCTCAGCCCAACTAATTAAACATTGTCTCAAATTAGCGCGTGTATATAGCCTATAATGTACAAAGTGCGTGTATAAACATACCTAATTTTAACGAAATTTGTGTCACCTTTAATTTCTGAAATTTTAATATTTTCTTTCATAGATATGTTTGTTACATTCCTGGCCATATCTCCTGGGCGGAAAAATAATCTCAAATCACTAATTAGCTCAGCCCAACTAATTAAACATTGTCTCAAATTAGCGTGTGTATAATAGCCACATAGTGTATACAGAGTGCGTGTATAGACATACCTAACTTTAACGAAATTTGTGTCACCTTTAATTTATGAAATTTTGATATTTTCTTTCATAGATATGTTTGTTACATCCCTGACAATATCTCCTAGGCGGAAAAATAATCTCAGATTACTAATTAGCTCAGCCCAACTAATTAAACATTGTCTCAAATTAGCGCGTGTATATAGCCTATAATGTACAAAGTGCGTGTTTTAGACATACCTAATTTTGACGAAATTTGTGTCACCTTTAAATTAGGAATTTTTAATATTTTCTGTCATAGATATGTTTGTTACATCCCTGACCATATCTCCTGGGCGAAAAAATAATCTCAGATTACTAATTAGCTCAGCCCAACTAATTAAAGATTGTATCAAATTAACGTGTGTATAATAGCCACATAGTGTATACAAAGTGCGTGTATAGACATACCTAACTTTAACGAAATTTGTGTCACCTTTAATTTATGAAATTTCGATATTTTCTTTCATAGATATGTTTGTTACATCCCTGACCATATCTCCTGGGCGGAAAAATAATCTCAGATCACTAATTAGCTCAGCCCAACTAATTAAACATTGTCTCAAATTAGCGTGTGTATAATAGCCACATAGTGTATACAAAGTGCGTGTATAGACATACCTAACTTTAACGAAATTTGTGTCACCTTTAATTTATGAAATTTTGATATTTTCTTTTATAGACATGTTGGTTACATCCCTGACAATATCTCCTGGGCGGAAAAATAATCTCAGATTACTAATTAGCTCAGCCCAACTAATTAAACATTGTCTCAAATTAGCGTGTGTATAATAGCCACATAGTGTATACAAAGTGCGTGTATAAACATACCTAACTTTAACGAAATTTGTGTCACCTTTAATTTATGAAATTTTGATATTTTCTTTTATAGATATGTTGGTTACATCCCTGACAATATCTACGAGGCGGAAAAATAATCTCAGATTACTAATTAGCTCAGCCCAACTAATTAAACATTGTCTCAAATTAGCGTTTGTATAATAGCCACATAGTGTATACAAAGTGCGTGTATAGACATACCTAATTTTAACGAAATTTGTGTCACCTTTAATTTCTGAAATTTTAATATTTTCTTTCATAGATATGTTTGTTACATTCCTGGCCATATCTCCTGGGCGGAAAAATAATCTCAGATCACTAATTAGCTCAGCCCAACTAATTGAACATTGTCTCAAATTAGCGTGTGTATAATAGCCACATAGTGTATACAGAGTGCGTGTATAGACATACCTAATTTTAACGAAATTTGTGTCACCTTCAATTTATGAAATTTTGATATTTTCTTTCATAGATATGTTTGTTACATCCCTGACAATATCTCCTAGGCGGAAAAATAATCTCAGATTACTAATTAGCTCAGCCCAACTAATTAAACATTGTCTCAAATTAGCGCGTGTATATAGCCTATAATGTACAAAGTGCGTGTTTTAGACATACCTAATTTTGACGAAATTTGTGTCACCTTTAAATTAGGAATTTTTAATATTTTCTGTCATAGATATGTTTGTTACATCCCTGACCATATCTCCTGGGCGGAAAAATAATCTCAGATTACTAATTAGCTCAGCCCAACTAATTAAAGATTGTCTCAAATTAGCGTGTGATAGCCCAATGATGTACAAAGTGCGTGTATTAGACATACCTAACTTTGACGAAATTTGTGTCACTTTTAATTTAGAAAATTTTAATATTTTCTTTCATAGATATGTTTGTTACATCCCTGACCATATCTCCTAGGCGGAAAAATAATCTCAGATTACTAATTAGCTCAGCCCAACTAATTAAAGATTGTCTCAAATTAGCGCGTGTATATAGCCTATAATGTACAAAGTGCGTGTATAAACATACCTAACTTTAACGAAATTTGTGTCACCTTGTATTTATGAAATTTTAATATTTTCTTTCATAGATATGTTTGTTACATCCCTAACCAGATCTCCTGGGCGGAAAAATAATCTCAGATTACTAATTAGCTCGGCCCAACTAATTAAACATTGTCTCAAATTAGCGTGTGATAGTCCAATGATGTACAAAGTGCGTGTATTAGACATACCTAACTTTGACGAAATTTGTGTCACTTTTAATTTAGAAAATGTTAATATTTTCTTTCATAGATATGTTTGTTACATCCCTGACCAGATCTCCTGGGCGGAAAAATAATCTCAGATCACTAATTAACTCGGCCCAACTAATTAAAGATTGTCTCAAATTAGCGTGTGTATAGCCTAATAATGTACGGTACAACGTGCGGGTAATTTACCTAACTTTGACGAAGTTTGTGTCGCCTATAATTTATGAAATTTTAATATCGTGATTCAATGGTGTAAGCGGAAAAGTCCGTGCAGGTTACTAGCGTGTTGTGGGAAACTTCGGTTCCGGACAGCCAAGAGCGACCTCGAGGAATTTACAACGACCTCGCCGACAATGCCGAAGAAGGACTGCAAAAATAAACCCCGTCCTACCTTCCAGGCCATCAAGTGCATGCGCGTCCCCCCGCAACAGGGACAGAGCACCTCCACAATTACCAAAACTGATGGCACTCCCTTCAAGTCGATCGAGGAGACTCATGCCCGCTGGCGGGAGCACTACAACACCATGCTTAACCACCCCCAGCTACGCCCTGCCCATACCTTACTGCACAGGCTTCAGGCACATCCCCTGCCACAGACGTCTCATCCGACTCTCCCACAGTGGCTGAAGTACGTTTTGCTATCAGGAAGTTAATAATAATAATAAATAATAATAAGACTTGTAATGCGCACATATCCACCCTGCTGGGTGTTCAAGGCGCAGTAAAACCAAAAACAAAACAAAAACAAAACACAACACAAAGAAAAACAGACACAACAAAATTAGTCATTAACAACCTGTGACATAAGATAAGTTTTGAGAAGAGACTTGAATTTTGCAGTACAAAGACAAGATCGAATATTAAGTGGTAGAGAGTTCCAGATGCGTGGCGCGGCTGAAGAAAAAGACCTGTCACCCCATGAGTGTCGAGACTTGGGTTCAATGAGGAGAAGCATAGAACTTGATCGAAGTTAAATAATGGGCGTGCTGTAGGACCTGACGGCATTTTTCCTGAGCTGCTCAAATGTGCAGAAACCCCAATCAGTGCTGCCCTCCACAAGCTCTTTCAATACATATGGTCTTCTGGCAGGGTTCCTACTGAATGGAGGGATGGCATTATCATCTCCCTGTACAAAGGAAAGGGGCATCGAAACCAGTGCAGCAGCTACAGACTTATGACTCTACTGTCTGTCCCTGTTCAGCCATGTTCTGCTCTCCTGCTTAGAACCCATACTCGCCCGTCACCGACGACCCAACCAGTCTGGTTTTACAAGAGGTCTGCCTACTCTGGATGCCGTGCTTGCTCTCCGACTTCTTCCAGAACTCCACCGTGAATTTGATGGGCCTCTCCACGTTGCCTACGTTGACATCAAGGCAGCTTTCGACTCCCTGGATCGCGATGCTCTTTTGGAAGGCCCTGAAAGCGACCGATGTCCCACCAATACTGCTTTCGTTGATTCAGGAGGACCTGCACATGGGCTGTGCATCCACTGCACGTATTGGAAGTGACGTTTCCAACCCCTTCTCTACCACCTCGGGTGTCCTCGGTGCTCTGTCAAAGTCACACAGAAGTTCAAGTATCTCGGCTGTGACATCCAATCCTCAGGCTACTCCTCCCCCGATATTCTCTGACGCCTGGGGCTTGCCTCATCCACCTTTGGCCAATTAGACCGTGTTTGTGGAGGAACAGACGCCTCAAGCTCACAACCAAGCTGAGGATATTAATTTACGACATGTGTCCTCCCCGTCCTGCTCTATGGCTCCGGAACATGGACACTCCGAGCTGATCACACGAAGGCTTTAGCCTCAGGTATCAACGACGCATTCTCGGTGTCCGTTGTTCTGATTTCATCTTTAACGCAACAATCTCGGAGACCACCGGCATCGAGCACCTCCGTGTGACTATCTCCCGGAGACGTCATTCCCTCTTTGGCCATGTCAGACGGCTCCTAGAGGATACACCTGTCCATGTGGCCCTCAAGCTGGGTGTGGAAGCACCGGGAGGATCCCGCCCCTGCCCAGCCTGGAAGAGGCCAAAAGGCCGACCTTACAGCACCTGGGTTGGCCAACTGGAAGCAGACTTTGAGTTCCGGGCCGGACAGCTGTGGCAATCAGCAGCAGCAGAGCGCAGTGGTTGGGCGGCTCTACGTGACCCCCTGATGGATCAAGAGGATGATGATGATGATGATGATGATGATGATGATGATGATGATGATGATGATGATGATGATGATGGTGATGATGATGGTGATGATGATGATGATGGTGATGATGATGGTGATGATGATGATGATGATGATGTTGATGATGATGACTGCATTGAGTATTTCCCGTACCCTCAATGAATATATTGGCAGCATCCCACAACAACCTACCGTTTCAATATCACCAACTGCGCTGGCCAACCAATTTAGTCAACACTTTACGGAGAAGGTAAAGAATATTCGTTTGTTTATTGCTGATCAACATGTCGATCAGCAGTTGTCGGTTACCTTGCCGTCTACAGATTGCCAGTTGTCGGATTTTCATTATGTCACTTCTGAAATTTGTTTGAAGATTGTTCAGCGATCTACCAACAGATCATGCCAGCTGGATCCAATTCCCACTTCAATACTCAAGCGTCACATCATGACACTCCTTCCCAAGCTGACTGAAATTGTTTATGCATCCTTACAGTCAGGTGTCTTTCCAGAGAGTCTGGGGGTGCAATAATAACACCAATCTTGAAAAAGCCTTCAATGGACAAAGAAGATCTCAAGAACTATGGCCCAGTTTCTAACATCCGCTACCTGTCCAAAGTCATTGAAACGGTAGTCTGCTCCCGAATCACCCAATACCTGGACGACCACAAGCTACTCGACCCATTGCAGTCAGCATACAGAGTTGGTCACAGCACCGAGACAGCTCTGTTCAGGGTACACAACGACATCCTTCGCATAATAGTCAGCAGCAGAGCCGTTCTTTAGTAATGATCGACCTCTCTGCTGCTTTCGACACCCTTGACCACGATATCCTACTGCAACGCTCTCGTGATCAATCGGGATCGCTGGAACTCCTCTTCAGTGGTTCTCGTCCTACTTTACAAGAAGAACACATTGGGTCCATGCTGCAAGTGCCAACTCTGATGTCCATCACCTTGAGTTCAGTGTCCCTCAAGGATCTGTTTTCGGCCTTCGTAAATTCACCATGTACGTTTCTCCTATAGGGGACATCCTTCATCGGCATGGAGTCAACTACCACATGTACGCTGATTACATTCAAAGCTACCTGGATTTTGATCATGCCATCCCGAGTGATGCTGAGTGCTGCTTGTTTAGGCTATCTAACTATATCCAGGATGTCCAAACCTGGATGCTTGCAAACAAACTCATGCTGCATGAAAACAAAACAGAGTTTTTCATAGCATCATCACCATATCAATACAAACATCTTGAGCTACTAAACCCTCACCATAGGTAACACAACCATCAATCCTGTCTCATCCGTTCGGAACCTGGGAGTAACTTTTGACAACTCCATGTCAATGAGTGAATATATCACTGGTGTGTGCAGGTCCGTTAACTATCACATACGCAACATCACTAATGATCCGCAAATACTGGACTACGACACACCTGTCATTCTGTTGGTCGTGCACTGGTACTCTCACGCCTCGACTACTGCAACTCCCTTCTCACTGGACTGAAGCAACATGATCTCAACCGCTTACAAAGACTCCAAAACAAGGCCGCTCGACTGATCCATAAGAAGCCAAAGTATTCCCATGCCACACCTCTGCTCACGGATCTACATCGGCTTCCAGTCGACCAGCGGATCAATTTAAGACGGCACTGAATATGTTCAAAACTGTATCCAATACGTTCCCATTTTACATTTCAGACACATTAGATCTCCTCAGCAAACCAAAGCGTGAAGGTCTTCGATCTCAATCCAATCTGGTGGTACCTCGATCCTCAAAGAAGTTTTGAGACCGTGCATTCTCCATCGCTGCTCCCCGCATCTGGAAATCACTCACAACAAATATCCGGAACGCTTCTTCTGTATAAAAGTTTAAACGACTTTTTAAAAACACATAAAATAAAATAAATACCCCAGACAGTTTCGTTATTCATATTGGTGGAGAGCGCGTCACCTGGGGGTGTTTAAACCGTTGGTAATGACCAGTTGATAATGATCAGTGTTTACAACCGGAGACTCCGCGCTAGTCTTGTTGCAAGACGTTTCTGGTTACGGGCGATGCAGGCGCTGTCGATGAGTTGGCCGCGCTGTGTGTGAAAGGAAAAACAGCGAACATGCACCAAGACTATAATTATGCGCACGAACGGAACTGGAAAACACACGCGTACGGACATCGTACATGTGCATGTAACATGTACTACTGAACGGTACACCATGGAGGTGGAAACATACATAGCCCAAGCACTCGGAAACGATAAGTTTTACAGAGTTTCTTACTTTATTACGCCTTTTAACCAAAAAGGTATTTATAAATGGGAACCAAAGTGTGTTGAATCGGTTTTCAACTAGTGGTTTAAACCCGCCGAGGCCTGGTTCTTGATAATTTACCTCTACTTCGTCTCGGTAAATATATCAAGAACCACGCGCTTATTAGAGACAATCTTTAATAAGTTGGGCTGAGCTAGTTAGTTATCTGAGATTATTTTTCCGCCCAGGATATATGGTCAGGGATGTAACAAACATATCTTTGAAAGAAAATATTAAAATTTCTTAAATTAAAGGGGACACAAATTTCGTTAAAGTCAGGTATGTCTATACACGCACTTTGTAAACACTATGTGGCTATCAAGCGCTAATTTGAGACAATTTTTTAGTTGGGCTGAGCTAATTAGTGATATTAGATTTGTTTTCCGCCCAGGAGATGTGGTCAGGAATGTAACAAACATATCTATGAAAGAAAATATTAAATTTCATAAATTAAAGGTGACACAAACTTCGTCAAAGTTAGGTATGTTACCCGCACTTGGTACCTATTTAGGCTATCACGCGCTAATTTGAGACAATGTTTAATTAGTTGGGCTGAGCTAATTAGTAATCTGAAATTATTTTTCCGCCTCGGAGATATGGTCAGGGATGTAACAAACATATCTATGAAAGAAAATATTAAAATTTCATAAATTAAAGGTGACACAAACTTCGTTAAAGTTAGGTATGTATCCGCACTTTGTACATTAATAGGCTATACACACACTAATTTGAGACAATCTTTAATTAGTTGGGCTGAGCTAATTAGTGATCTGAGATTATTTTTCCGCCTAGGAGATATGGTCAGGGATGTAATAAACATATCTATCAAAGAAAATATTAAAATTTCATAAATAAAAGGTGACACAAATTTCGTTAAAGTTAGGTATGTCTATACACGCACTTTGTAAACACTATGTGGCTATCAAGCGCTAATTTGAGACAATTTTTTAGTTGGGCTGAGCTAATTAGTGATATTAGATTTGTTTTCCGCCCAGGAGATGTGGTCAGGAATGTAACAAATATATCTATGAAAGAAAATATTAAATTTCATAAATTAAAGGTGACACAAACTTCGTCAAAGTTAGGTATGTTTATACCCGCACTTGGTACCTATTTAGGCTATCACGCGCTAATTTGAGACAATGTTTAATTAGTTGGGCTGAGCTAATTAGTAATCTGAAATTATTTTTCCGCCTAGGAGATATGGTCAGGGATGTAACAAATATATCTATGAAAGAAAATATTAAAATTTCATAAATTAAAGGTGACACAAACTTCGTTAAAGTTAGGTATGTATCCGCACTTTGTACATTAATAGGCTATACACACACTAATTTTAGACAATCTTTAATTAGTTGGGCTGAGCTAATTAGTGATCTGAGATTATTTTTCCGCCTAGGAGATATGGTCAGGGATGTAACAAATATATCTATGAAAGAAAATATTAAAATTTCATAAATTAAAGGTGACACAAATTTCGTCAAAGTTAGGTATGTCTATACACGCACTTTGTATACACTATGTGGCTTTATACAAGCGCTAATTTGAGACAATGTTTAATTAGTTGGGCTGAGCTAATTAGTAATCTGAGATTATTTTTCCGCCTAGGAGACGTGGTCAGGGATGTATTAAAGATATCTATGAAAGAAAATATTAAATTTCATAAATTAAAGGTGACACAAACTTCGTCAAAGTTAGGTATGTTACCCGCACTTGGTACCTATTTAGGCTATCACGCGCTAATTTGAGACAATGTTTAATTAGTTGGGCTGAGCTAATTAGTAATCTGAAATTATTTTTCCGCCTAGGAGATATGGTCAGGGATGTAACAAATATATCTATGAAAGAAAATATTAAAATTTCATAAATTAAAGGTGACACAAACTTCGTTAAAGTTAGGTATGTATCCGCACTTTGTACATTAATAGGCTATACACACACTAATTTTAGACAATGTTTAATTAGTTGGGCTGAGCTAATTAGTGATCTGAGATTATTTTTCCGCCTAGGAGATATGGTCACGGATGTAATAAACATATCTATGAAAGAAAATATTAAAATTTCACAAATTAAAGGTGACACAAATTTCGTTCAAGTTAGGTATGTCTATACACGGACTTTGTACATTAATAGGCAATACACACCCTAATTTGAGACAATGTTAAATTAGTTGGGCTGAGCTAATTAGTGATCTGAGATTATTTTTCCGCCTAGGAGATATGGTCACGGATGTAATAAACATATCTATGAAAGAAAATATTAAAATTTCACAAATTAAAGGTGACACAAACTTCGTTAAAGTTAGGTATGTATCCGCACTTTGTACATTAATAGGCTATACACACACTAATTTGAGACAATCTTTAATTAGTTGGGCTGAGCTAATTAGTGATCTGAGATTATTTTTCCGCCTAGGAGATATGGTCAGGGATGTAACAAATATATCTATGAAAGAAAATATTAAAATTTCATAAATTAAAGGTGACACAAATTTCGTCAAAGTTAGGTATGTCTATACACGCACTTTGTATACACTATGTGGCTTTATACAAGCGCTAATTTGAGACAATGTTTAATTAGTTGGGCTGAGCTAATTAGTGATCTGAGATTATTTTTCCGCCTAGGAGATGTGATCAGGGATGTATCAAACATAGTTATGAAAAAAAATAATAAAATTTCATAAATTAAAGGTGACACAAATTTCGTTAAAGTTAGATATGTCTGTACACGCACTTTGTATACACTATGTGGCTATATACAAGCGCTAATTTGAGACAATCTTTAATTAGTTGGGCTGAGCTAATTAGTGATCTGAGATTATTTTTCCGCCTAGGAGATATGGTCAGGGATATACCAAACACATCTATGAAAGAAAATATTAAAATTTCATAAATTAAAGGTGACACAAATTTCGTTAAAGTATAGGTATGTCTATATACACGCACTTTGTATACGTTATGAGGCTATATACACACGCTAATTTGAGACAATCTTTAATTAGTTGGGCTGAGCTAATTAGTGATCTGAGATTATTTTTCCGCCTAGGAGATGTTGTCAGGGATGTAACAAACATATGTATGAAAGAAAATATCAAAATTTCATAAATTAAAGGTGACACAAATTTCGTTAAAGTATAGGTATGTCTATATACACGCACTTTGTATACGTTATGAGGCTATATACACACGCTAATTTGAGACAATCTTTAATTAGTTGGGCTGAGCTAATTAGTGATCTGAGATTATTTTCCGCCTAGGAGATGTTGTCAGGGATGTAACAAACATATCTATGAAAGAAAATATTAAAATTTCATAAATTAAAGGTGACACAAATTTCGTTAAAGTTAGATATGTCTATACACGCACTTTGTATACACTATGTGGCTATATACAAGCGCTAATTTGAGACAATCTTTAATTAGTTGGGCTGAGCTAATTAGTGATCTGAGATTATTTTTCCGCCTAGGAGATGTGGTCAGGGATATACCAAACACATCTATGAAAGAAAATATCAAAATTTCATAAATTAAAGGTGACACAAATTTCGTTAAAGTATAGGTATGTCTATATACACGCACTTTGTATACGTTATGAGGCTATATACACACGCTAATTTGAGACAATCTTTAATTAGTTGGGCTGAGCTAATTAGTGATCTGAGATTATTTTCCGCCTAGGAGATGTTGTCAGGGATGTAACAAACATATGTATGAAAGAAAATATCAAAATTTCATAAATTAAAGGTGACACAAATTTCGTTAAAGTATAGGTATGTCTATATACACGCACTTTGTATACGTTATGAGGCTATATACACACGCTAATTTGAGACAATCTTTAATTAGTTGGGCTGAGCTAAGTAGTGATCTGAGATTATTTTTCCGCCTACGAGATGTGGTCAGGAATGTAACAAACATATCTATGAAAGAAAATATTAAAATTTCATAAATTAAAGGTGACACAAATTTCGTTAAAGTTAGGTATGTCTATATACACGCACTCTGTATACACCATGTGGCTATATCAAGCGCTAATTTTAGACAATGTTTAATTAGTTGGGCTGAGCTAATTAGTGATCTGAGATTATTTTTCCGCCTAGGATATGTGATCAGGGATGTATCAAACATAGTTATGAAAAAAAATAATAAAATTTCATAAATTAAAGGTGACACAAATTTCGTTAAAGTTAGATATGTCTATACACGCACTTTGTATACACTATGTGGCTATATACAAGCGCTAATTTGAGACAATCTTTAATTAGTTGGGCTGAGCTAATTAGTGATCTGAGATTATTTTTCCGCCTAGGAGATATGGTCAGGGATATACCAAACACATCTATGAAAGAAAATATCAAAATTTCATAAATTAAAGGTGACACAAATTTCGTTAAAGTATAGGTATGTCTATATACACGCACTTTGTATACGTTATGAGGCTATATACACACGCTAATTTGAGACAATCTTTAATTAGTTGGGCTGAGCTAATTAGTGATCTGAGATTATTTTTCCGCCTAGGAGATGTTGTCAGGGATGTAACAAACATATGTATGAAAGAAAATATCAAAATTTCATAAATTAAAGGTGACACAAATTTCGTTAAAGTATAGGTATGTCTATATACACGCACTTTGTATACGTTATGAGGCTATATACCTACGCTAATTTGAGACAATCTTTAATTAGTTGGGCTGAGCTAAGTAGTGATCTGAGATTAATTTTCCGCCAAGGAGATATGGTCAGGGATGTAACAAACATATTTATGAAAGAAAATATTAAAATTTCATAAATTAAAGGTGACACAAATTTCGTCAAAGTTAGTTATGTTAACCGCACCTTTTACGTATTTAGTCTATATACACACGCTAATTTGAGACAAATTTTAGTTAGTTATAGGCTGAGCTAATTAGTGATCTGACATTATTTTTCCGCCTAGGAGATGTGGTCAGGGATGTAACAAACATATCTATAAAAAAAAAAATTAAAATTTCATAAATTAAACGTGACACAAATTTCGTCAAAGTTAGGTATGTTTACCCACACTTTGTACATTATTGGGCTATACAAACGCTAATTTGAGACAATTTTAATTAGTTGGGCTGAGCTAATTAATGGTCTAAGAATATTTTTCCGCCCAGGAGATATGGTCAGGGATATAAAAAACATATTTATGAAAGAAAATATTAAAATTTCTTAAACTAAAGGTGACACAAATCTCGTCAAAGTTAGGTATGTTTACCCGCACTTTGTACATTGTTAGGCTATACAAACGCTAATTTGAGACATTCTTTAATTAGTTGGGCTGAGCTAATTAGTGATCTGAGCTTATTTTTCCGCCTAGGAGATGTAGTCAGGGATTTAACAAACACATCTATGAAAGAAAATATTAAAATTCCATAAATTAAATGTGACACAAATTTCGTCAAAGTTAGGTATGTCTATACACGCACTTTGTAATACACTATGTAGCTGTATACAAGCGCTAATTAGAGACAATTTTTAATTAGTTGGGCTGAGCTAATTAGTGATCTGAGATTATTTTTCCGCCTAGGAGATATGGTCAGGGATGTAACACACATATCTATGAAAGAAAATATTAAAATCTCATAAATTAAAGGTGACACAAATTTCGTTAGGTATGTATCCGCACTTTGTACATTAATAGGCTATACACACACTAATTTGAGACAATCTTTAATTAGTTGGGCTGAGTTAATTAGTAAAGTGAGATTATTTGTCCGCCTAGGAGATGTGTTCAAGAATGTAACAAACATATCTATGGAAGAAAATATTAAAATTTCATAAATAAAAGGTGACACAAATTTCGTTAAAGTTAGGTATGTCTATACACGGACTTTGTACATTAATAGGCTATACACACACTAATTTTAGACAATCTTTAATTAGTTGGGCTGAGCTAATTAGTGATCTGAGATTATTTTTCCGCCTAGGAGATATGGTCAGGGATGTAACAAATATATCTATGAAAAAAATATTAAAATTTCATAAATTAAAGGTGACACAAATTTCGTTAAAGTTTGGTATGCTACCCGCACTTTGTATACGTTATGAGGCTATATACACACGCTAATTTGAGACAATCTTTAATTAGTTGGGCTAAGCTAATTAGTGATATGCGATTGTTTTTCCGCCTAGGAGATATGGTCAGGGATGTAACAAACATATCTATGAAAGAAAATATCAAAATTTCATAAATTAAAGGTGACACAAACTTCGTCAAAGTTAGGTATGTTTACCCACACTTTGTACATTGTTGGGCTATACAAACGCTAATTTGAGACAATTTTAATTAGTTGGGCTGAGCTAATTAGTGTTCTGAGAATATTTTTCCGCCCAGGAGATATGTTCGGGGATGTAACAAACATATCTATGAAAGAAAATATTAAAATTTCTTAAATTAAAGGTGACACAAATTTCGTCAAAGTTAGGTATGTTTACCTGCACTTTGTACATTATTAGGCTATATACGCGCCAAATTGAGACAATCTTTAATTAGTTGGGCTGAGCTAATTAGTGATCTGAGCTTATTTTTCCGCCTAGGAGATGTTGTCAAGGATTTAACAAACACATCTATGAAAGAAAATATTAAAATTCCATAAATTAAAAGTGACACAAATTTCGTCAAAGTTAGGTATGTTTGCCGCAGTTAGTACATTATTTATACACAAGCTAATTTGAGTCAATGTTTAATTAGTTGGGCTGAGCTAATTAGTGATCTGAGATTATTTTTCCGCCCAGGAGATGTGGTCAGGGATGTAATAAACATATCCATGAAAGAAAATCGTGAAATTTAATAATTTAAAGGTGACACAAATTCCGTTAAAGTTAGGTATGCTGATAAAGCATCCCTGGTGGTGTCGACGTGTATTGACGGTCGTTTGCGGATTTTTTTTAATTCGGTGCTGAGGATAATTTCGGTGCTGGGCCCGATTTAGTGTTGGGCCCAAACACGGTGCTCACTTCAGCCTGGTGACATAAGAGCACACCACAAACAAACAAAACGCGCGCAAGATGAAAGGGCGCCCTCCATTGGCCATACAAGGTTAGATTTGTCTGCGAAACTGCTGTGCGATATAATAGAAAAAATGTCAACAATAACTTCTGGGGGACCCTGCTTGAATGATAGGTAAGGTATCGGGTAGGGATTCATGTTTGTCGGACATGTCTCTGGTTTTCGATAATCTTTGGGACTTTGAGTCGCAAATAATTGTGTTTGTGTCGGCCTTTGTCGTCTGTCGGCAACGTAGTGCTAGTTGCGATAATCGTAACCCTCCATCCTCTCGACCGTCGGGAGGATGGAGGGTTACGATTATCGCAACTAACGTAGTGCATGCATGGTCAGTGCAATATGCATGGAGGAGCTATAGAATTTCGAAAAAAGGAGTACAGTACATACAGCGCCCCAGTTGCTGGGTCTAGATCATGATGATGGTGATGACAACTGCCACACCAACAGCCTGAACTTCAACTGGTTCAAACAAGCATGACAAGTTTTGAAATGCACTGAAAATAATGTCTCATTATTTTAGAGCCTAGTACGGCTACTAGTAGTCGTACTAGTAGTACTACTAGTACTACACCATGGCTACATCCATTATATCAGTAGGCCTACTAAAAAGTACTTTCTGAGTTAGTTATGATAACGTAACCCCCCTTCCGACGGCTATCGCAACTATGCTGGTTCATTCTTCTTCTTCTTCCTTGTAAAGCAGCCGTCAAATGATTGAAATGAAGATGTACGCTCTGCGTGTGGTGAGGGCATCCACATGGGTTGACTTAGGCAACAGGAATTTGTGTCAGGTGCAGATAGAAATATGTACAGATGCAAGTAAAAAAGCATAGTTGCGATAACGTATCCCTCCTCCCAACAGCCGCATTACAAGGCCGGAGGGTTTCAGAGGTATAGGTTTGACACCAACACGGGGCGAAATGGTCCAACACATACAATTTTGACCGACTAGTCACTAGATTTGCCCCATTTTTACCACTTTCTTTGGCGATCACGCTAGATTATTCCTGGTCCTGCACATAGGTCGAATAGCACACCCATTTCTGCATGCACCATTGATCGATCAGACAAAAAATACATTGTAACGTGATCAGTCGATAGGCAAAGATGTTTATTGCACAATCGATCGACTGTTGCGAGATCGACTGATGGCTGCGCGAACAAAAGATCTTTCAATAGAGCGGAACATCTTGTAATAGCGCAGCGCGATCGGTTCTTTGGCAGATTAACAGATTGCGCTTAACATATATGTGTAGGACTACTTTCCCTAGCGGTAGTTACTCGTTACTTTAATATAATAGCCTACTCTCTTGTCTAGACAACTAATGTTGTGTTGTGGTGGCTGAGTCATTGAGTGTTGTGTTGATGGCATTTTTTTTATAACAATTAGTTGCTTTATTGTTTTCATTGCAGATGGTTGCAGTGTTTTTATTTACATGTAGAGATTGTGCAGTACTACACATAGTTCCGCCACATCAATATGTTCGTTCCAAGGGCAGTCAAACGCAAGCCAGCAAAATCACCTGCAGCCTCAACAGCTTCTGCCAAAAAGAAAACTGATGTTTGTCCTGTCAATACTGTGATAAATACACAGAATACCTCAGAATCTAAGCACATCGACCATTGCAAAACTTCTCATCAAACCCTCAACCCTTTCAAATTAACAAACAGCATAGAGGCTGGACATTGCATCTCAGCCTTAGGAGAAGAAATATTACCAGAAAATGAAGTTCGGAAAACCACTTTGTGCCAAGGAGAATCATCAGTCACAAAGTTGGAAGACTCATCAACAAATTTTGAGGCAAAACCTACCCCAGCAAGAGAAGAACATTTACACATCAAATGCCCAGACCTACATGTAGGATTCTCGATTAAATCAGATACTGTACCTTTACAACTTAAGTGCAAAGATGAGGCTGAAGTTTTAGGAACTAAGAATGACTCTACCATTTCACATAAAGGGGATTCAGAATTCGGTGTCAGCAGTGGGATACATGGTGGTTCTGACCTTCCACTTCCAGGGATTCCAATCGATATTGCTGCAATAAGGAAGTCTATCGCAAACATAAAAAGAGATGGGAGACTGGCATCTTCAGAGACACCTTTAAGAAAAGAAGAAGCTGTGGTTAAGACGGAGAATGCTGATGAGAAGAATGGGCAGATAGATGAGGAACATGAGAGTGATGAGGAGGAAGTTGTGTCATACAGTAAAAAACAAAGATGGCCTGTTGATGATGAACCTGTGTGTGTCATATGCAGCAGATATGGAGCTTACATTTGTGATCAGACTGAGTTTGATATTTGCAGCCGTGAATGCAAAGCCAGGAATTTGGCGAGACTTGGAAAGACTTCAGCAACGGTATGGCTAATTCACAGATAACCCGATTGGTTTTTGTTCTTTTAAAACATAAGTTGGCAACAGGCGCAGTTGCTTCGTGGCATCCATGTAATTCTTTTGTTTTCCCTTAAACTAAATACTTGCATGGCCATGTCATTATGTAAAGTGTCAAGAAAAAGGTTCTCACCGGTATTGTCAATCAGTTTCTGCTAAAAAGGGAGAGACCTGAGTCGTCTTTTCCCATATTTCACTTTAAAACAGCTTTCACACAAATCAGTATTAAAAAAAAAAGGTGACTGATAGACATTTTATAACGAGTGCATTATGTTGATCCAAGTTTTGTTCCGAATACCAATACAAGATCCTTGACTATCACATTCTGGTTTCTACATAATGTTTTAAAAGGTCAGGCAATTAACTTTTTTTTGGCATTTATACCATCGGTCCATTTGGTTTGTATTAGTTGTTTGCAACAGCTAATTCTAATTTGGAGCCATGAACAAAATGAGTTTGATGTCCTGTGATTCCTGCATTTTTGCAATTAACACCATCGCACCTTTTTTTCCGTTTCTTCTTCTCAGACTCGGTTATCAACTCCAGCTCCTGAACAGGTCAATACAACCAAGGTTATCATTGAAGAACCTGAACCCGTTGGTTACATGTATCAGGAACATGAGGAGATCTCAGACCTAAGCAAAGAACAAGTTCAAGAAATCAGAGCACAGGTAAAGAGTACTCATTAAACTGATTCTTTCTGAATGTTTCAGCCCCATTTAAGGGTGGCACGGTTGGCTTGTGCGTAAAGCGCTCGCCTCTCACCAAGGTGACCCCAGTTCGATTCCCGGTCGGGGCCATATGTGAGTTGAGTTGTGCGTTGGTTCTCTGCTGTGCCACGAGGGTTTTCCAGACTATCCGGTTTTCCTCCCTCAGGAAAAATCAAACACTTTCGATCTTGGCTGTGCTCCGTGGTCATAATGGGTTGATGTGGCTGGCAGCTGAATGCGCCCTTGCATGCCTGCTTCTCGAACACGTTGTAGCTGCGTCCTTCGCAATTCAGCTCTTAGCTGCGAGTAAGGATGATTAGCCCCCCAAATTATTAATTATTATTATAAGACCACTTTAGGACTGACATTTTGTGAGTAGAATTTCCACGTATGAACTTACAGATTGTAGGGTATTAATTATTTTTACGCATACACAGATGTGTGCTAGCACTGTATACTCTGTACTTTTCCGAGTCCTGTGAAAAAATATCACAGGCATATTTACTCAGGTGGGATTCGAACTCACGACCCTTGCAATTCTAGAGCAGTGTCTTACAAACTAGACTACCGAGGTTGCCCGGTAGCAAGAGGTTGTTCAAATCTTATGTTTTGGCAGCAGGTAGCGTAGCTGTCGTGGTCGAGCGAATATCAACACAAAGCTCAAGCTTCAGCTCAGCAGAGTGTGGGTTCAAATCCTGGTCGTGACACTTGTGTCCCTGAGCAAGACACTATAATTGCTTCTCTCCACCCAGGGGTAAATGGGTACCTGTGAGGGCAGAGGTGGTTCTTGTGATTGATTTAGCCGAGTAGCGCATATTAATGTTGCACAGTCTGTATACTCCCTGGGAGCTGAGATGGTTTAAGGAATGAATTAAGGCCCAGTGACCAGGGTTAATAATGTTGAGATGCCCTTCGGATGTGCAAAGCGCTATATAAAAACTGATATAAATAACCAGTACATCATGGTCAACTACATGTAGCCTCCATCTCGGAAATAAACTGTGGATGAAACAATGAAATTGCACATATTTGGACTTCCCGGCACTAATGAAGGGCCAGTGAACTAGCTCATTTTGACCTGTAGGCAAGGGCGTCCTACTCAAAATTACGTCATTTACATAACATCTCTAAACTAATTATTGACATTATTATGCTCTAGTCCATAACCTACATGTAACTAGTCAGTGGGTATTATCTGCCACAGTTCATTATTTCTAGCTACTTTACAATGTAAACTATACCTATAACCACAGAACAGCTGGTTGAAACACTTGGTCAGATCTGTTGTCTTTTCATGAACATTGAGATTCCTTGTCAAAGGTGACAATTGCAATGAAACCAAGAACCAGTTAGAAAGGATGCTTAAATTGTTACTTTGATAAGGAAACCAATGATTTGTATTCCTTTTTTCTTTTCTTTTTTCACTTTTTTTTTTAAGGTTGACATCTTTGTTGAAGGAATGGACATTCCAAGACCAATCATTGAGTTCTCGCATCTTGTTGCTCCAAAAAAAAGTAGGTGAAAAATGTTGTTTCATCAGAGAGAAATCAATTTGTCTATATTATGCAATTAGTCATCAGTCCTCCTTCCCTTGGTAGCATTTTTCCAATGAGTTGTTCAACTGCTTAAACTATTCAAGTGTACGGATTGTGCATGGTGGCATAGCTTTGCACAGAACTTACTGTGTACATGTACTTCTCTGCTTTGTATAGCGGAGCAAATTGCTACACAACACGTATCAGTTGCTACTCTAAGATCAGCATTTGCTATGAAATAATGAGCAAATATAAGCACTCGGTATGAACAAAACTCTAGTTGTTCGGTCTAAGTATTTCACCATGCAAAGTTTCTTGATGAAACTGTTTCCTGACATAGATACAAAAACCACACAATGTCGACATGTCATATAGACAGTATGCAAAGATGATTTGTAATCAACATGCAAATTTTTATTCCGATGTTTAACGATGTTGAGCTTTGACACCATTAAAGATGAAGGACCTGTGACAAGGGCAGTGGTGTCTGTGTCGTGTGAAGATCGTGTTTGAGTTTGGCCAGCTTCCGTGGTCAAGACAACTGGCACTGATTCCAAGGACCCTAGTTGGCTTTCGTCAGGTGAAAAGGGCTATGTAGAATGTTGCACAGTCTTTTTTTCTTCGTTTGTTTTAATTTCATTGATGGACTTTTCTTTCCACAGTGGAGGCCAATCTTGCAAATGTTGGATACAACATGCCTACTCCAGTCCAGATGCAGGTCATTCCAGCAGCGTTGAGATGGCGTGACATGATGGTGTGTGCTCAGACAAGCTCCGGAAAAAGTAATTCAGTTTTGTAAACCACTAACATTAACCATACAGAATTGTTACCCCTGTTCACTGGGCTTTAAATCATTCCTTAAACCATCTCTGCTCCCTGGGGAGTATACAGCCGGTGCTGCGAGTTACAGCGCTCAAAGCTTGTCATTGACATAAACCATCCCGGCCTCACAGGTACCCTATTTACCCCTAGGTGAAGAGAAGCAATGGTTAAGTGTCTGCGTAAGGACACGTGTCACGACCGGGATTGGAACCCACATCCCAATCAACCACCAGAACTTGAGTCCGATGCTCTTAGTCTTTCGGCCACGACACCCCCAAAAATATATTAATCTCCCTTTAGCTCTACTTCCCACCTCAAGAGTATAACATTCTCACTCTGTGTTTGTTTGTTTGTTTGTTTGTTTGTTTGTTTGTTTGTTTGTTTGTTTGTTTGTTTGTTTGTTTGTTTGTTTGTTTGTTTGTTTGTTTGTTTGTTTGTTTGTTTGTTTGTTTGTTTGTTTGTTTGTTTGTTTGTTTGTTTGTTTGTTTGTTTGTTTGTTTGTTTGTTTGTTTGTTTGTTTGTTTGTTTGTACCAACAGCTGCTGCTTTCCTTGTTCCCACCATTCTACAAATCTACAACACTGTGTGTTTTAGAGACAGTAAAGAAGAGGGGAGCAAACCCCTGGGATTGATCCTGTCGCCTTCCAGAGAGCTAGCCATGCAAATTGAGGAGCAAGCAAAACAATTGATGCAAGGTACTTGACCTATTGTTATTATGGCTGTAGGTTTCTCCCTAAGTTATTGAAATTTTGGACATTCAAGTTTGGCCAAAGCACCATGAATTGCCATAAGGTCTTCAGAATGGTTTTGACTTGATGTTAAAAGCTGTATATCAGCCAGAACCCTGGTATATGTGAGAAAAGGTACTACTACCTAGAGTGAATTCCTTGGGTTTAATCTGTTTAATTAACAGGAAGTTATACATTGGTAATCATTCTTAAAATTAATGGCAATACCACTGCATCAGCTTTCGATATTGTATTTAGTATTTTGAGAAACATTTCACTTCAAAGTAATGTGGTTTGGGAAAATTATGTTATTTTTCTTGCCTCAAAATTTGAATATGATAAGTGTACTGCAGTAACGCTTCTCGGATTGTGTATTTTGTGATCGAGGGATTATTCTTCATGCTTGGACATATTTGCTCCGGATTGTCTGCGTTTAAATACAAATGGCTTTAGAAAAATATGCATCGAACACTTTGTGATGCATTTAACCCTGACGGCCTCGGCAGCTTGGCGAGTGTGGTGGCCACATCCTTTTATTTCTGATATGTCCCTCCACACCAAATTGTTTGGAAAGCCTGACCCTGCGATATATGCAATTTGGGCCTAGTTGCCCAGTCCTGCTGAGTCTTTTCGCTTTGTCAATAAGTGTAAAAGGAATGTGACTTCAAGGGTTATTTGAAGTATTATCTGAATCTTTGCACAGTGTCAAAGATAACAAAAGAAAGTATGTCATAGTCTTTTCTTAAATGGTAAACGCCTGTACTAAGTACACAGTGTTTTGTGACACTCCTAATGGTAACAAACTGTATTTGTTTTTATCAGGTTTACCTAACATGAGGACAGCTCTTATGGTAGGTGGACTACCAATGCCGACACAGCTACATCGACTCAAACAAGATGTCCAGTTTATTATTGCTACTCCTGGTAGAATCCTTGATGTTATTCAGAAGGAAGGTGGGATAATCTAGCAATTCAATCAAATAAAAGAAAACAAAATGATAGCCCCTTCCCCAGCCCTAGTTGCCTGTCTATGATTATAGTTTCCATAATCCACAGCCCCAATTTTGTCTTTATTGCTACTTAAAAGAAATCCACTCCACCAATCTAGGATTAAAATCCTTACTTTAAAATCCTTACTTTAAAGGCTAGAGCAAAGAAGATTATAAATGCCAGTTACACTGAATTTATTGAATTAAACACTTAAAATGAATGTATACACTTGATCAAGATGAAATGTTCTAAATTTAGTTCTTAAACAATGATTCCATGTTATGAATGTGCAGGTGTATCATTAGCAGCAATTAAGACAGTGATTATTGATGAGGTTGACACCATGCTACATAAAGGCTTCAAACAACAGGTAGGTTATAATGTAGGTCAGGTCATAGGTCAGGTCTCAGGTCAGGCATGTCAGGTCAGAGACTAAGTCAGGTTAGAGATTAAGTGATGTAAGGTCAGAGATAAGTCAAGTCAGCGCTTGATTTCCCAAAGTAGTACAATTCATTATAAGACAAATGGTCAAATTACAATAGTGAATTGTATTGTGACATCGCTCTTTACTTAAAAACTATGATTTATTTGCAGTAAAGATCAATCTTAGCTCTTTGTGAAACTGACTCCAGGGGTCGATTTCACAAAGAGTTAGGATTTGTCTTTAACTCGTCCTAACTTAGGATTAATCTTAAGGTCTACATGCTAAAGTGCAGGGTTGGGACTCGTCCTAAGTCCTATTAAGATAAGCCTTAAGTTCGGAAGAGTTTTGTGAAATCAACGACAGGTCAGGTAACTTCAGATTTGATCACCCATGGCCTTTCACTTAGGGACTTGGCAAGGAAATGTCTGCATCTTGTGAAGACATTGGTTGGAAGATAAAAGGTCAAATAGTTTCTTTTAACTTTAATTTTGTTATTACCAAATCTGTAACATATTGTTAAATCTTTGCTCTTTTATTTTATTTGAGGTATTAATAAACATTCGGACGACTAACACTGGAGACCTTTCCTACATGTTCTTCTTTAAATCATCAGTATACAATATCGATCATGATAAAAATGCCTGAACTCATTCCATCTGGATGGATAGAGTTTAAACACTTGTTGTTGACCTGTTTCATTTGTGATTGATCATCAGGTGTTGGATGTGATGAGTCATCTTCCAAACTCTCATCAGACGATGCTGTTCTCTGCAACAATACCTCAATCCATGGAGAATGTAGCTGCATCATTGCTACATAATCCACTCTACATCTCAATTGGCAAGGTTTGTTCTCTATGTTAAAGACACCTGACACCTTCATTAATTGTCGAAGACCATTGTTCTCACTTGGTGTATCTCAACATGTGAATAAAATAACAAACCTGTGAAAATTTGAATTCAATTGGTCTTCAAAGTTGCGAGATAATAATGGAAAAAAAACACCGCTTGATTTTGGGACCTCAAAATCTAATTCTGAGGTCTCAAATCAAATTCAAATATTTTAGTTGAAAATTACTTCTTTCTCAAAAACTGTGTTACTTCAGAGGGAGCCCAAAGAACTTATGCCTAGCATACTGATCTTTTCTGTGTTGGCAAAGTAGAGATACTGCCATGTAGCCAGGGATCACACATACATGTAAGGTTGCCCGAGTGTGGACAAACTTGTGGATCAAACCATGGTTGGAACTTATCCTGGGAACTCATTCCATCATGTTGTATGTATTAATATGTGTTGGGTTTTCTGTTGATTTCAGCCCAACACTCCATGTACTTCAGTAAAGCAGATTGTGATGTGGGTCGAGGAACCAGCTAAGAAGAAGAATCTCTTTGCAGTACTGCAGGATCCCAAGCATTATAGGTACTTGTTGTAAGAGCAGAATATCAAATTGTTATTCCCTAAATCTGGAATCAGGGGTTACAAACTGGGTGTGTTTCCCTGGGTTGACCCCGGTCTACCCCTGATACGTTCGAATGGCTTTGACGTCATTTCAGGGGCTCACCTGGGTCAGCCCCAAGTGCCCTGCTTGTGGAAGGAGTAACTTGGGGCTGGCCTGAGGTGCATGACGTCGTTCGATTAGCTCTTGTCAGGGGTTCACCCGAATGAGCTCGTAGGGTCGACACAGGGAAGCTAATCAAATGACCCATAAACTTCTGGAAGACATGTTTTCCAGAACCAGTTATAGGTGATACAAAGCATACTACATGTAGGTGCCTGTCTGTACATGCTGCACAATGGAAAGTCCAGATGGATAAACATTTTATCCGTTCTCATGTCGGCAAAATTTTTAGGGAAAATCCACACTGTTCCAGGCATTAAAAAACACCACCGTTAATCTGTCAAAAAAAAAGTGCAGATGAAGATGTCACTCAGCGTAAGTGGTGAACACGGTTTTCAGAGAGGTTGGTTATTTTTTTGTGAGATTGGTAATAATAATTATAAAAATCGTGTTTTTTTGTTAAGTCCTTCTCACACTCGAAGGGCATCTCAAAGTACTTCCAACATTATAACCCCTTGTCATTGGGCCATGTAATTCATTCCTTAAACCATCTCAGCTCCCTGGGGAATATACAGCCTGTGCACAAAAAATACAGCACAAGGCTAAATAAATCGCAAGAACATTCTCTGCCCTCACAGGTACCCATATACCGCTGGGTGGAGAGAAGCAATTATAGTTAAGTGTCTTGCTCAGGGACACAAGTGTGACTGGGACTAGAATCTACACTCTGCTGAACATAAACACCAGAGCTTGAGTTTGGTAATCCTATCCGCTCGGCCACTTCACCTTGTTTGTACCAAAATATGCAAATAATTTGAAGACATGTATTGCTTTTCCAACAGGCCTCCCTTGGTGGTGTTTGTTGACTCTAAAATAGGAGCAGGACTTCTTTCACTAGCGATCAACAAGGTACATACAGGTCTTAGGACCTTGTCACACAAGGCAATTTACTGAGAACCAGGGCCCACTTTCATGGCTCTGCCTACTGCCAATATTTATGCTTATGATCACCATTCTTCTCTTATGTGCAAGCGCCAAATTTCTGCGCTAGCTGTGTAAGTGTAGAATGCCTAATGTGGAGTAAGCACGCACACAAGCCAAATTTCCCTGCTTAACCATGAAAAACGCTTGACGTAAGCACAGAATTCCCTGCTTTCGTCAGCGCCGATTCTTTGCTTACGGTAAGCAGAGCCATGAATCTGGGCCCTGTTCCAGGCAATCTCTAAGAAGAGAATCCATTCACATTTGAATGTTCTCATAATTTTTCTGGGAATCGTATGACATTGTTTAAAAAATGACTCATGTGCTACCAAAGTGGTGTTGTAGCATTCACTGGAGGTGGTTTCCTGCTAAAGTTGCCTCTTGCGACAAAGGCCCTTATATTACATGCAGTGCGGACTGTTTGCTGTAAGAAAATCTTGCATGTACAGAGAGGACACTGCATTCCCCTTTTAACTGTGTGCCTTCGGTAATTTATTTCTATCATTCAACATTTTGTAAAGGGTCTGTGTCTAGATGCTGAATACTTACATTTGTCTATGTATATTTGGTTTGCGGTAACACCATGTGTGTATCTACTTGCCAGGTAGAGTTTGTTCTTAGAGAACTGTCTTGCTTTATTCTACTACCGCAGAGTAAATGTTCAGGGGGTTCGGGAGACTTCTCAGTTCTGAAAAGAACTATCCTGCTTTTTAACTATTACCAGGCGGATGGTATAGAAAATAGGCTACTTTAGCTTTTGAGGCATTGCATGGCTACTTTAGCTTATAGGATCGTGATTAACTGTACTACTGCGGAGTCAGTTCTTAAATTGGTCTCAACGTTACGCCTAGCTTGCTCTAGTCATAGTCAGGAGAAGAACAAACTCTACCTGGCAAGTAGATACACACATGCAAACCAAATATACATTGATACCTCACCATGCAATGCCTCAAAATCCTATATACATTTGTCTAACTGTAAGCCAACGTTTCATAAAATCTTTGTGTGCCTGGAAGAAGGCGAAAGGTTTACTGGTGCAAGGGCGTAAGCAGTTAATGTGCAAATAAGTGTTTTAAGAAAACGGTGTGAAAGTTTGATCAGTTTTCTTCCTTTCATAAGTCAGTATAGGAAGATGAAAGTCAATGGAATGGGAAAACATGTCTTTGGGATAATTCTAACGACAAAATTGTAATTTGGGCCATTGTATAGCTTAGGACCTTCTGCTACTGAAACAATTAAAAAGTACTTTGTGTTCCTCGTTGAAGGGCATAAACAAATGTTTAACTGGGGCAATTTAATTGATTAGGATCTGCTCCTCTTGACCCCTTGCACACACGTCACATGCAGCGACTGTCCACGCTCACCATGTTGGTTGCAATAGGTAAACGCCGCGTCGCCTTAAATGCACACTTCACTGAATAACCCAAGTGATATTGCCCACCAGTATGGCGCATCCAAGATTATTCAGATGATGACATCAGGGCCCAATTTCATAGCGCTGCTTAATGGCAAGCAAATTTTGTGCTTACTCTAGCAGAAAAATTTGCTGAGGGGCAACTGTGTTTCACAGGTTAGCAGAAAAATTGGGCGGCCATTGCGGGTTTACCATGGATTTGCATTGTGACTTCATTTATTTTCGTGTGGTAAGCACCGGAAGGTTTGTTAGCATGCCTTTTCATGTGCTTTCGGTTAGCAGCCCTATGAAATGGAAATCGCACAGTAAGCACAAAATAGTCCGTTAAGCAGCTGTGTAAAATTGGGCCCAGGTGAGTTCGGTCAATTGGCTCAAAAAGTAGTTTGTGTTCCTGGTAGAAGGGCATAGAACCTTACACCATTCTTCCGAGCTCAGGATGAGTAGTAGTGTTTGATTTTCTTTGTTTCAGACATGTGACATCCGTGCAGCCTCTCTGCATGGTGACAGACCCCAGAGCGAAAGGACTGAGACACTACAGTGCTTCAGGGATGGGGAATACCCAGTTCTGGTGTGCACAGCTGTCCTGGGTCGGGGCATTGACCTCCCAGGGGTCAAGATGGTGGTGAACTTTGACATGCCAAACACAGTAGAAGAGTACATCCATCAGGTAGGTGGCCTCATCAGTTGGGTTAAAGGCAAAGTATACCTTTGGATTTTGGAATTTTGATTAAATAATAAATAATAATAATAAAGACTTGTAGTGTGCGCATATCCACCCTGATGGTGATGTAATTCTATATTAATGTAGTTGCATGCAATAGAACTAACCTGTGAAAATGTCATTTCGCCGAAAATCCGGAGTGAATATAAAATTAAAATAAAATAAAATAAATAAATACTATAAAAAGCTGCTGTAGGCTTCTCATCAACAGTTGTCATTGTCATTAATTTTACGATTGATTACCAAGTGTAACCTTCCCTGAAATGATGTCAAATCAGTTGAAATCCGCAAACATTTCTACAAAAAGTATTTAACACTCCAGCTCATATTTTGTATTTTGATTCCCTTTTTGTTTTTAGATTGGACGAACAGGCCGTTTAGGAAGTAAAGGAAAAGCCATAACTTTCATCAACAACGGAAGCAAAAATATCCTTTTCTAACTAAGTACTGTTCAGTAACATTTGTGTGAATAATTGAAACGTAAAGGCCCCTTGATTGGGGCGCAGGTTATAAATTAAGCTTTTTTTACATGAATGTTATCTTATTTCATATTATACTAAATGTTGTCAATGATATTGATCCAAGTACATTGAGCTGTTTTTACATGTTTGTTATACCAAAATCGATTGGACAAAAGTGATGGTTTTTCACATTTTGTTAGTTTGTCACTTTGTGCAAATGGTGAAGATAAAGTTATTTCATTCAAAATAGTAAAACAATGTGAAAAGCAACAAGTAGTTGTACATAAAGCAATTAATTGCACTTTTTAAAGGTGGATGTTTGAAAATGAAAAGATGAAAGGAAAGCATATCTCAGATGATATCTTGAGCAGGGAAGACGTACAAACTAATAAGCAACACAGGACAGGAAAAATAAAGTGTCTTACCACGAATAACATTGAATGTCATATTTCGAAAGATAAAAATATTAATTCCTCCTTAACATTAGGATAAACATCGTTTTTTACATCAACGAGAGTGAATGATGCTTCATCCATCCATGTTGGACATGACTTCATCCCAACATCTTGGAGAAATATCCATACATTTATATATTTATCAGTGGCTGATTATCAACATTGGTTATCAGGTTTTGATGATAATCATGCTGAAATTATTTTATGTACATGAAGCCAGAATCTTGCACACCAAAAGTTGTTGTGTCATCAACGTGATCATGAGTACATTTTTCCTGCTCAGGTGTATTGACCCAATTCACCTGAAGTCATCATCAGAATAATCTTGGATGCACCTTATTGGTGGGCAATGTCACTGTGCGTTATTCAGTGAAGGGCCCATTTTAGGCGACGCGACGTTAACACATAAAACCTATGTGCCCACCAAAATGGTGAGTGTGGCACAGTGGCCGCGTGTGACGCGCGTGCAAGGGGTCAATAAGGTTATTAGTTGCAAGTTCATATATGTAATGATTTAGGGGCGTTTAAAGGGAAGGTACATGTACACATGTTTGGTAGTTACTCAAAACAAATATTAACTTAAAAACTGACTTGGTAACGAGCATTGGAGAGCTGTTGATAGTATAAAACATTGTGGGAAACAACTCCCTCTGAAGTAATGTAGTTTTTGAGAAAGAGGTAATTTCTCACTAAAATAATAAAAGACTTCTAGCTAGAAGTCTTTTATTCTTATCTGAAAGCACATAAATTCGTCCCACAAGGTTGTTTTTTTCTTTCATTTTCTCGCAACTTCGATGACCAATCGAGTCCAAATTTTCTCAGGCTTGTTATTTTATGCTAATGATTGTCTTTGACAATTACCAAACGCGTACCTTGCCTTTAATGACAAACGCACACAAATTTGAACAAAGTAAATCTACTGATAAACATTTTTCTGCATGATCGCTTGTTTTTGCGAAACAATAAATTTGAAGACCACTCTTGATCAATGGCCTCCATTTACTGTTTTCCTTAATTTGCAAACCAATTTTATGAAGTTCATACAAACTGCACTAACGACCTTATCGTGCAGACCTGATGATTTGTTCTGCGAATAATTATGGCTTTGCATCACCATAATGATAATAGTGGCTTCTTATAATAGCGCGCCAATCCGTTACTCAGTGACGCTCAAGACACCTTCCTGCAAGCTACATGTATGTGGGACTACGCTTGAATTATGACACCTACTCATTTTACATAGAGGGATTGGTTCATAGTAGATAAAGTACATGTACATGTAGTGTGCCTGAATTTGGTTTGTGCGTTTTGAAGGAGTTCTGGGTTGCCCAATGAACAGGAATAGTACCAGTTGTATAAAGGTTTTTTCATCAGATTAAGGTTTTACTCTTGCTAATTGGGGTCAGGAGAATTTACATTCTGAAATATTGTTAGAAATTTCCTTGACTTAACCTAACATCTGTTCCTTGAGTTTGTGAATACAGTCAAACCCCTGGGTGTACCTCTCCCGCCCCAGCTGATCAACTCGACCCACCTTCACTACCAGCAGCAGGGTCATCGTACCTGGCAACAAGACGCAAGATGGAAAAGGGAAAGGAAGAATTGTGACAATGAGGATGCAGGGGAGGGACAGAGACAAGGAGGCAATGAAAGCTACTTTGGTTACAAGAGGAGGAAACAAGAAGCAAGGTAGATGAAACAATTATTTATTATTGTACTCAAAATATGAATAAGCAATTAAGAAAACTTGCTTGGTTACGAGCAACGGAGAGATGTCGATAGTTTTAAACATTAAGAGAAACAACTCCCTCTGAAGTAACAAAGTTTTTGAGAAAGAGGTATTTCCTCGCTGAAATATTCGAATCTGAGAAAGGCTTCAGGCCTGAAGCCTTTCTCAGAAAGCACACAAGTTTGTGCAACAAGGGTGTTTTTTCTTTCATAATTTTCTTGCACTTTTGAGGACCAATTGGAGGCCAAAGTTTCAGATGTTTGTTATTTTATGCATTGTAATACACCAAGTGAGAATACTGGTCTTTGACAATTACCAAAACATCACCAATCCTGGTCAACTTCTTTTTGACTCGCCCTGTAGATTTGATTGCTGCCTTCAGTTCACTTCTTGTTATGTTGTCTATGCATACATGTACATGCCATCGACTTGTATTTTTTCTATTTTGTACAAATGGTTTGAATTTTACCCTAAACCGTTTGACCATTTGGTTACTTGTGTTTGAACGCAGCCTATTTCATGTGTTCTTCCAAGATCTCAAAACTAGTGGCTCCTTTGGTCTTCTGATTGTTAATTCCCCCCCCCCCCCCATCTCTCCCCCCCCCCCCCATCTTTTTCGCCTCAGTGCCGTTGGTGAACTTCTGAAGAAGCGCAAGCACAAGAAGGGAAACAGGTGATGATCAAGAATCCAAAGACTGGAAAGAGGAGCTCCTGTTACCTGAATTCTACACCTCTCCAAGCTCTGAAATCTTGGGGATTGTCTGAAAATTCAGAACATTCCAACTGGATTGGTCAATTATTCCAGGGGGTGTACATGGACTGGTTCGTTGGACCACTGCCAATCATCACGGACCTGACTTCAGAACATTCTGGCAGTCCACTGGATTTTAGGCATGTCTATGGTAACATTAATTCACACCTAGACATGCATGCCTGTATGCTGCTTTTTAGAAAAGGCAAGGGCACGAAGGCAATTTCTACTGGAGCATTTCGTGGGCACCGACCAGGCAGGGGGCATGGAGGCAATCGCTTTTGTTGCCTCTGGTTAAAGGCAGTGGACACTATTGGTAATTACTCATAATAATTATTGGCATAAAACCTTTCTTGGTGGCAAGTAATTGGGAGAGGTTGATGGTATAAAACATTGTGAGAAACGGCTCCCTCTGAAGTGCCATAGTTTTCGAGAAAGAAGTAATTTTCCACGAATTTGATTTCGAGACCTCAGATTTAGAACTTGAGGTCTCGAAATCAACCATCTAAACACACACAACTACGTGTGACAAGAGTTATTTTTCTTTCATTATTATCTCACAACTCCGACGACCAATTGAGCTCAAATTTTCACAGGTTTGTTATTTTATGCATATGTTGAGATACACCAACTGTGAAGGCTAGTCTTTGAC
Source organism: Asterias rubens (assembly GCF_902459465.1). Lineage (NCBI taxonomy): Eukaryota > Metazoa > Echinodermata > Asteroidea > Forcipulatida > Asteriidae > Asterias > Asterias rubens. Next base: position 7,999,325 of record NC_047071.1, on the reverse strand, counting down.
AGTTACAAATAGTGTCCACTGCCTTTAAGCATAAGGCCTGGACATGTAGGATATTCTTCCTACATAAGTCTGATTAAATTATGCCTTTGCCTAAATTTTAAAAATAAAATGCCCGGAAAGTTCATTCAGCAAAACATTATACAAACAAGTAGGTGGCATTCGGAAAACAAAAATTTTCCTATTTTTTTGCCAAAGAGCAAAACATCATGCCTGCCTAGAAAGGACCGACCTTTACACAGTTACATGTTCCCTGATGAAAAGTCAAAATAAGAAAAAGAAGACCGTACAAAGACTGTTAATAAGCTTTCAACCAAATATTTTATTACAGCCAGCCACTGACAAATCAGATATGTATACTTTAAAGAAACCTTGTATCATCTGAAATCTCAAACTGGCAAAATTCCTACTTGAAGAAACTTATTTTTTTGATATCATCAAACCAATGATTTAAAACCATCACAAACTGAATAAAGCTGAATCACATAATATGGAACATCTACTTTGGTCTACGTGCATGTTTTTATGTGTCATCTCTGTATTAATAATTACATTTTCAAATTCTTGTTTGTATAACTGTCTAGTGTGACAGGACCAGTTTAATGAATAAATAACATAAAACAGGTCTGTGTTAAGGTCTTCATTAAATATTTCACCTTTACGTAGACATTCAAATTTTCAATTCCAAAACAATACTAGTAGAGGGGCTCTCTTTGAAATGGCGATGAGGAAAAGTTAAGACACAGGGATATGGAAATAATTCTGAAAGTTGCAGGAATGCAATTTAACCATATATAACTTTTGATGATTCGTTTAAGTAGATGTTAGACTGTAATAGGTTTTAGATTTATTTTGAATAAAAACCTTTTCAAGTATTGACTATGTTCCAAAAGGTGCTCATATCTCGGTCCAGCTATCAGGGATATTTGTTTTAACTTTCAATTCAATTTCATTCTTTGCTAAATCCATACTCTCTCAATCCCCTGAAAAAAAAACTGCTTTTGGGTAAATAACCTAGAAACTCTTTGATGCATTGCTAATTAGAATATCTTCATGGCTCAAATGTTTCCAAGAACTTAAGGACGATGGCCTTGAGTTTGGCGTCCGTCTCTGGGGTGATGGATCCGCGATTTCTGATGTCGTCTAGCTCGGCTTGGTGGTTGTTGCGGATGTGGGGAAGGAAAGCCTTCTCAAACTTGGTGATGTTGGATGGGTCTACCTTGTCAAGGTGACCACGAACACCGGCAAAGATGACAGCAACTTGCTCTTCCACAGCCATGGGAGCTGAACAGTGAAAACAGTCAAAAGAGAATTTCATTTAAAAATAAATTTACACAAAGTTATGTTTGTTTATTAAGTACTATTCTTTAATGTAATCAATCATTAAATTAATGGCAGTAAAAACTTTTGGTTAGAAGCCTTTTGATAGTTTAAAGAATTTTGAGAAACATTACACTTTGAAGTAATGTGGTTATGTGAAAAGAAATCAGTTTTTATGCCATACAATTTGAACCTAGGATCGGTTACTGTCAGTAAGGCTTCTCAGACTGTATTCCAATTATGGATTATTTATTTCTGCATGGACATAACTGCTCCAGATTTACAGACATCTAAAAAACCCAACCACTATTTGAAATGAAATTTTCACAGTTTTTTTGTACACATCAACATTTCTACAGGATTAAAACAATCGGACGGTTCCAAAAACTAAAGGTATGCTTTGCCTTTAAAAGAAAATTTAGAAATGTGGAAATATTTGCCTCAGTAATCCATATCTGCCTAATAACAGGATTTCCCAAAGAGCATACAGATGATAATGACGCCTAACTAAAACCGTATATGAAAAAGACGATAGTGTCTTTCTTGGTGCTCTCACAGCTAGTGGTATGAGATGGAGAACATGGAGAAAAATATATCACATCTAAAGAGAAGCAAATGCTTTTGCAAATGGTATACAGTTGATGGGATATGTTTATAAATATCAGTCGGTAAATAATGAAAGTTATAAGGCTACATAGGTTTTGGCATGAAAAGTGTTAATGTACTCGGACCAGTCGGGGAGATACGGGTTAATTTCGCACCAGAAATAGAAATAAAACAAAAACGGACAGTGTAGTTAAAGGGAGGGAAGGTACACGTTTAGTAATTACCACTAAAATAATAAAAGACTTCTAGCTAGAAGTCTTTTATTCCTATCTCAAAGCACACAAATCTGTCCAAAAAGGGTGTTTTTTCTTTCACCATTTTCTTGCAACTTCAATGACCGATTGAGCCCATATTTTCACAGGCTTGTAATTTTATGGTTATGTTGGGATACGCCAAGTGAGAACACTGGTCTTTGACAATTACCAAACGTGTACAATGCCTTTAGGGGTAGATTTAATATTTTTAACTTGTTTAAATTTTCTTAAATGTATGCGTTTTCCAATTCCCAAATTGCCATTGGCAAAATGAGCATGATGAACATACCATATTGTCCCTGCTTAAGAAGCTCAGTCAGACGGACACCCCTGTTCAGAAGGTTCTGGGTAGCTGTATCAAGATCAGATCCAAACTGGGCAAAGGCAGCGACCTCACGGTACTGGGCCAACTCCAGCTTCATAGAACCAGCAACCTACAAATCGGATGTCATTAAAACGATGTTACTCTCTCACTCAGTCTGGTCAGGCATAAAAATGTTTTTTTTAGGTGTCCACATACATTACAATTGTAACCAATACTTTTAAAAGCCACTGATTATTTTCATCCTAAAGTGTGTTAAAATGTTGACGTGTCGTGGCTGAGTGGATAAGAAAAGTGGACTCAAGCTCTGGTGTTTCTGATTAGCAGAGTGTGGGTTCAAACTCTTGGCTGTGACACTTGTGTCCTGAACACGAGACACTTGACCTTTATTGCTGCCTCTTTCAGATGGGACGTAAGACACGTAAAAGAACCCAGTGCGGTTATTGTAAAGAAAAGGGGTTCACCTAGGTATTACTGGTTTGATCTGCACCATAATGTGCCATAGCACCAAGTTAACAATTTCATGGCACTATAAAAGAGTAGGTCTAATACTTAAAAATCCAGCTTCACATACACTGCAGGAAAAATACTGAGCACTTCGATACGCCCATCGGGTGTGATAATTGTGAATTTAACACAAGGATAATCAATCTCTGACAGTCCAGTTTCTCTTGTACTTAGAATTGCTTTACCAGCATATTTGATTCTCAGAAATAGTTTCTTTTTGTACTGACCTGTTTCATGGCCTTGATCTGGGCGGCTGAGCCAACACGACTGACAGACAGACCGACGTTGATGGCAGGGCGGATACCCTTGTAGAACAATTCTGTCTCCAAGAAGATCTAGGGATTTTCAAGTAGATGGTTTGAAATTGTGAGATTTAAAGTGCGAAGGGATATTCTCTATAGTCAGTTTTAGCAATGAGTCAATAGTAACTGTAGGCTTCATATAATCCTGAGATGTATTAAATGGTCGCCAAAGCATGCTAAAGGAAACAACACACAAACAAAAGAAGACAATAAAGAAATTTCAGTTTAAGCATAGGAGGAAAACCCATGCAGTCAGGAATGGACTGAAAAATTAATGCAATCAACATGAAAGGCTCAATTTCCAGGTATCAAACCGGGGTCCACAGAATTGAAAGGCGGGGCAGAAACCACTGAGCCAACCAACCTGATGCAGTTACGCACATTAGATTAGTTAGATTTTAGTTAGATTGGATAGAGATTTGGATTTTGTACAATCAACAAATTACAGTTGAGAAAATGTCAGGAATACACTAACACTGTTCGCCATTAGGTTCTTACAATAAGCATGTTAATAAGATATAGCATATTCAATTGGTTTTATCCATATATACTGATTTGTGTTAGCACTGTATACTCAGTACTTTCCTGAGTTCTGTGGAAAAAAAATCACAGGCATATTACTCACGTGGGATTTAACCCCACGACATTTGCCATTGTAGAGCATTGTCCGGTAGCTAGAGGTAGTTCAAGTTCTATGTTTTAGCAGCTGGTACTGCAATGGTATAGCATGCCATAGATCCTGTCCTACAGAACCGTTAGATACTGTATAAACACCATACCTGTCCATCAGTGATAGAAATCACATTGGTTGGGATGTAAGCAGACACATCACCAGCCTGGGTCTCAATGACTGGCAAGGCAGTCATGGAGCCACCACCGAACTCGTCATTCATCTTGGCGGCACGTTCTAGAAGACGGGAGTGAAGATAGAAGACATCACCAGGGTAGGCCTCACGACCTGGGGGACGCCTCAGTAGAAGGGACATCTGACGGTAGGCTACAGCCTGAAAGGAAACAAATGAATTCAAACAATCCAGTAAAGACACAGACAATAGGATTTCATTGCAACTTGAAATCTATATTTTCACTCAAACCCATCAGGTCCTACCTTCAGCGCAACCCCCACCCCCCCTGAGTTCTTTCCACTTTAAATCATTTTTCTTCTAAATTCTTTCCACTTTAAATAATGTTTCTTCTTGTAGCCAAAACCAAGAGTGGCCTTACGCCTTGTTTGGGGCGAACTTGCAACGAAAAAAAATCAAAATCAAAATCATAAGATTACTTTAAGGTATTCAAGATTCGATTAAGAAACAACAACGATGCAATGATTGTTTCAAATCCATGTCTTTCGTTAGAGACAAGCTCTAGGCAAGTACCATTTCTTTGATTTTTGTTTTCACCCCTTCCATACTACAGTTTGGGGATAAAAGTTTAGCAAAAGGAAAAGCTTCTTAGCTTGAGAGAAATGATGTCTACCTGTTTGGATAAATCATCATAGATGATGAGAGCGTGTCTGCCATTGTCTCGGAAAAATTCTCCCATAGCACAGCCAGAGTATGGAGCAAGGTACTGCAGAGGGGCAGCATCGGAAGCTGTAGCACTCACAACGATGGTGTACTTAATGGCACCTGCAGAAAAACACACACAAAACATCTTAGTTTCTGAAGGTTACATATTTGTCTCTGTCATCAAGTATGTTCATCATTTTATATACAACTTGCTTATCGGAAACTGACTAATAAACTTGGTGTTTTAACTTGTCATAATCGTCAACATGAATTTTAGTGACAAGCTGGTACTGAGCCAACATTTGGCTAGATAGTTCAGTTGGTAGAGTGCCGACATACTATTCCGGAGTCAAATTTGTCTTTGTTCTACTCCACACATTTAAAGTTGTACACGTCAAATCTGTGATGTTTTAGTTCTCAAAAAGTGATACTAATAATTGGTTGTGACATATATTGTATTTGCAGTTTTGCATTCAGATGTCCGACAGTATCCATAATATCACTGTTTTTGACATCGTCTGATCCTCTTCATTTTTACATACCGGCATCAGTTAGTCTCTTGACCAGTTGAGCTACTGTACTCCTCTTCTGTCCGATAGCAACGTAGATACAATACAGCTTTGCCTTCTCATCTTTACCCTCGTTGAATCCCTTCTGGTTGATGATGGTGTCAATAGCTACAGCAGTTTTGCTGCCAGAGTAAATGACAATCAATGCAATCATTATTAAAGACATTGGACACTTTCAGTACAGATTTTTTTTGAAGTTCACCGGTTTACAAACAACTTACAGGGTTTACAGAAGGTATGGTGAATGACTTCTCTTGAAATATTATTCCATGAAATGCTTTACTTTTTGAGAAAACATTAAAACAATATCAATTCTCGATATCGAGAATTACGGATTTATTCATGACACGGCGAAACGTGTGGAAACAAGGGTGGGTTTTCCCGTTATTTTCTCTCGACTCCAATGACTGATTGAGCCTAAATTTTCACAGGTTTGTTATTTTATATAGAAGTTGTGATACACGAATTGTGGGCCTTTGGACAATACTGTTTACCGAAAGTGTCCAATGGCTGTCAGTTGTTCGTTACTGATGTCAGGGGACACAACACAATACTTATAAAGGTATTTTTCGTATGGAATTTCAAACTGTTTCCCTTTCCATTCGACAAATTTTTAGTATTTATAAACTTGAAATTTTAATCAGAATGACATTTGGCCCCTGAGAAAAAGTAGGATAGTTTTCTTAAGTACATGGGCTGACCTCCACGCTACTGTAGGGTTATCTTTAAGGCTACTTGCTAGTTTTTCCCAAGGGCAAAAACAAAAATTTTAAATCAGACTGAAGTACAAAATTACTGTTTTAATACAATAACCATGCCATATTCTTGGTTGGTTTGACTGTGCTCTGAATCTATCTATATCAGACGCAGGTTTTTTGTAATTGTTTGCTATAGGTTGATGGATCATAAAAACTACAATAAATTGCCCACTTTTTAAAATGTGGAATACAAAGTTAAGTTTACTCTTAAAATTAATAATATGAAATCTTCTGCACAGAATCTGTCACACAATCCTAAAAAATCTACATGAATAATTTCAAGGTGAAAAAAAAAAAAAAAAAAAAAAAAAACATGATGGGCTTTGTACATTTTTCATTGCGGAAAGTTGTGATTTTCTTTTACATATTTTGAGTGATTTCTTACACTTATTTTTTAAAGGAACACGTTGCCTTGGATCGGTCGAGTTGGTCTTTGAAAAGCGTTCTGTAACCGTTTGTTGTGAAATGTATATGGTTAGAAAGATATTGTAAAAGTAGAATACAATGATCTAAACAAACATGCCTCGAAATTTTTAATTTTTACCCTGTCGACTAACACGGTCGGCCATTTATGGATAAATGGCCGACCGTGATAGTTCGCGACGTAAAAGGAAAACCGTGCAATTTTGAGTGATACTTGTGTGGATCATTATATTCTACTTTTGAAACATCTTTCTAACCATATGCATTTCATAACAAACGGTTTCAAACGCTTTTAATAGACCAACTCGTCCGATCCAAGGCAACGTGTTCCTTTAAGTAAATCTAAATATTTACACTGTACTTACCCAGTCTGTCTGTCACCGATGATCAACTCTCTCTGTCCACGGCCAATGGGTACCAAACTATCCACAGCTTTGATACCAGTCTGCATAGGTTCCCTCACAGAGATGCGGGGGATGATACCTGGTGCCTTGACTCCTACACGTGCACGTGTGGTGGTGTTGATTGGACCCTGCAGGAAAAACAAAGGGGTTTAGTTAACAAGTCACTATTGATACAAACTTCACATAACTTCTTTTAAAAAGTGAACAAAATTAGCAGAAATCATTATTGATACAAACTTCACATAACTTCTTTTAAAAAGTGAACAAAATTAGCAGAAATCATTGGCCATGGCCTTCTGTTCCATGCCCAGTTGATACTAGTGATGGTTTTAAAGTCACCTGATATAAGCGAAATGTGTAAGATAACTTGAAGAAGCCCCCACAACAAGACACAAACTACACAACATTGTTTGATGAAGTATGCCTACTTCACCAAAACCACTTACTACTAAATGAGAAAACTTTCTGTTCATTCAACTCTTTATACAAAAAATCATTTTAGCCAATTCTATTAAAGGGTCTATGTAACTTTTGTAGGACAAAAAACACAATGTCCACAGATGTACACTAAACTTACTCAGCTTGAAGATAGTGATAGTAGAAAGCTTCCCTGAAAATATTATGTGCTAAGGTGCTGTAGTTTTTGGGAAAAGAGTAAAACAATGTCATGAAAATAATTTTGTCTCATGAGACGAAAATAAGTTTTAATCATTTACATACATATTTTCATGACATTGTTTTACTCATTTATCAAAAACTACAGCACCTCAGTAAGTAATATTTGAAGGGAAGCTTTCCACTATCATTATCTTCAAACCCTGTAAGTTTAATGTTAATCTATGGACATTTTGAAAAAGTACCCAAATCTTTTAATAACAATGAGAGTCAAACATAATATATAAATTCACCTTTCCGTCGATGGGTGTGCCCAGGGCATCGACAACTCTGCCGAGCAGCTCTAGACCGATGGGGACATCTACAATGGCACCGGTTCTCTTGACTACATCACCTTCCTTGATGAGTTTATCGTTACCAAACACGACCACACCAACATTGTCGCGTTCCAAGTTCAAGGCCATACCCTACAATACAATTAAAATGTTCAAAATAATGGTAGACTATGCCAAATGTTGTTAAAAAGAACAAGATCTTGAGTAGTCATTGATCCATAGCATTGCCCTCGGGTATTAAACATACTAAATGCCATGAATTTTAAAGCTGTTAATCACTACATTGTTGAAAGTCAAATACAATTGTGCATGCAGTCGGAGCAAACACAAGTTCAAAACCAACTATCCAAACTTCATTCAGGTCACTTGGTGTGTTGTAACCACTAACCATTACAAATGCAATATAGTCTAGGCACATGGCCAGAAACGACACTGCTAGGGTTTAACAGGCTAAAGATGCATAACAATGACTGATGTTGCACCTCAATTTCAAATACAAAGTTAGCATACAATTTATTTTCAGTGCAGGGAATGTGCAGATTTTCTGTAGATCTAAGGGCATTCATCTTGTCCTCTGCCCATGTTAAAACAATGAGTCTGAAAGTCGACAGTCTGGTTTTTTTTTTTTTTGCAACCCTAAAGAAAAAAAGACTAATCATTGTTGTTTCTTAGGGGCAGCAAGACTCATTGTAAATTCAGGCAATCTTGAAATGTCTGTGATGAAACAACCAACCAATTCCAGTTGTTTCTATGCTTCTTCATCCTTAATTAGTGAAAGAATGTGTTAGGCTTTCATTCTCACCTTCAGCCCACTGGAGAATTCTACCATTTCCTCTGCCTGGATGTTCTTCAGGCCATAGACACGAGCGATACCGTCACCGATGGACAGCACACGCCCTGTCTCCTCCATGCTCTCCTTTGGGGTATAGCCCATGATGCGCTCCTCAAGGATGGAGGATACCTCGGCCGTACCTTATGTGTCAAAGAACAAAAGAAAATTAAGAACAAAAGAAAATTTTGCTTCAACGAAAACCACATTACTTTTAAAATACAGAATTATGAAGATGGGAAGAGTACAAAAAAGAGCGGAAACTTCGCATCCAACTTGAACGAAAAAGAAAGAGGAACTGCCCAAATCAAACGAATCCCAAATGCTTCTCAATTTCATGGGCATTAATAAATTATAGAAAATCAGCTGAAACACTGACAAGTTCAGTCTCATGTCAAAACAAGAACCATCAGAAACCTAGTTCAATTTATTTTAAAGCAAATCAGTTAATAATATTACCTCCAGCAGCATTTGTTGGTCTAGAAGTTGTGATATTTCTGTGACATGCGAAGGCTGCCCCTACACATCCTTTAGTTGCCTGTTGAATAAATTGACAAATTCAAAATTCAAATGTACATACTTTTAATCAAATTTAGCAATTTAGTTAGATTTAATAGATAGATCTGCATTATTTATTTATGGGACATAAGCTGACTGACTTATCAAATATGCCAGCCAAGTGCAGACCTTCGTTTATAGAAATAGAAGGAGCTCTTTTAATCGCTCTCCTGAGAATACTCAGGAGCTCAATTTGAGCTCCTAAAAAATCACTCTTCTTAGATTGTCCAGGAGCTCAATTTGTTTGGCTAGCATAGTAGCATACTCAGTTTATGATTTATACTAAAAGTAAAATGGTCAGGTCGGATCGGACGTACACAAATAAAATTTACAGACAAAATAAAATAAAACAACCCCGACCCCACTCCCGTGTGACCGCACGATTTTAAGGTTTTATGTTTAATGTTTCCTTTTTTTCTAAAATGTTTTCACATTTGATATAAAGCATAAGAAAACACACATTTTCTTACGAGAAAATACGTCGTTGATCCATGGTTGATCTAGTAGTAGTTCTAGTATTGCACGTAGCGTAGTTTTAGACAGTGTCACTCGGTTCATTCATAAAAATAACCGGATCTAATTTAAAGATGGCGATTTGCTTTTTCTTTTGATCGTGATTGACTCTACGTGAAGGAAAACTTTTGTAATCTTTGAACAAATTACGTCAGAAATGTCATTGTTTTAATTCTTCACGGAGGTGAGCATAGTTAAATACTTTATTTATGCTGTTTTAATAGAAGTTACATAAGGATTCAGACAAAACATTCCTATCAGTTGTCGCCCGACGTCCGCGGATATTCGGATATTTAAAGAATATCCGGTTACTTGGTTGTAATTACAGAACTATCCGGTTTATAAATAGCTATTCGCGCCCTATGCGGATATCCGGTTAAGAAAAAAAAGGCATTCGCGGTTACGGATAGGAAAACCTATTCACCATTAACCGGATATTCGAATAATTCGCCCAGGCCTATCTTCGTGTGCAATTTTCAAAACGGAAAAAAAAAATCAAAACCCACTTTTTGGGCTATCTTATCCCCAAATTATGGCCCTAAATAATACTTTTTCCATCCAAAACCATTTCCATGAACTAGCGATTAGCGGTTCCGTCGTTAAGATCTTCGTTTGTAATAAAATAATCGAGATTCAACGATCGGTAACACACCGAACAATTTATTTATCAATAAACTTTGCCCCGCATCGCGCACGCCCTCAATGGGCGAAAGTCGACATGTTTGAATATGCTTCGAGGCTGTACATTGTACCATTCTGTACATGCGTGCGACACTGTTTGGCAATTCAATCTCAATTTGTGAATGTGCGTATTGTGTTGGAGACTATCAACGGCCAATCACAGCGTGCGGGCTGTTCATGCACTATACATGCAGTGGGTATTTTCCCATCGTCGACGGTGTGCGTGGTGTGTGTGCATGGTTGGTTGATGCACTCTGCATATAAATACAAACCATGTGGCCGTGTGTACATGTACATCGTGTTTTAATGTTTGTTTACGATCGCATTTCTGATGCTATAATTTTGAAGTCGGCTCTGGCTTGTCAGGTACTCGTTTGATCTTATTAAAATGCACTCTAAAAATAGTCTCTTGGTCCTTTTTGGGCAGGGCGGCCAATAATTTTAGCAGGGCGGCCAATTCTTTGGCAGGGCGGCCTAAATTATAGGAGGGCGCCCCGCCATCCCAATTTTCTGGTGTGGAGAACACTGCTCCCATAATTTAAGTAGGTCAAGTTATATCATCACCTGTACAGACAGATTTACATGAATGTAAAGTAATCACTCCCCAAAAAGGGTAAAATCATTTTAATCGAAATGAAACCTATGTTTTCATGCCATATTTTCACACAGCTCTGTCAATTTCAATTCACTTTATTATCCACGATGGGAAATTAATTTCCGCCTTTTATACAACAAATTAACAAAATTATAGCTCTACTGTAGCTCATTTGTAAAGAGGAGTACATGAACTTGAAGTGCATTTCATTTTGGTGTAATTTGATGAAAAATTTTGTAGCTGACAATCGCTCAATAAACAACACCGGCGCCATGATGGTTACCAATGTGCATAATCATGAGGGAGCATGAAAGTTCAGAAAACTCGACAACTTGACAGTTTGACAACTTGATGGGTCTGACAACTCCGCTGCTGGTACGGTCTCCGACTGTAAGGCAAGTCAACTTTTGATCAGACTAAGCATGTTCAGAGATATCGGAGATCAGTCATCTCCGTCCACATCCGTTGATTTGTCTTGGCACTGTCGAGTTATCTCATCAACGCGTCAATGACAGCTTGTCAAGCTATTGAGTTGACTGACCAGTTGATTTGTCTGACTAGTCAAGTTGTCTGATCAGTCGGGTTGTCTGACCAGTCAAGTTGTCTGACCAGTCGAGTTGTCTGACCTGTTGAGTTGTCTGACCAGTCAAGTTGTCTGACCAGTCGGGTTGTCTGACCAGTCGGGTTGTCTGACCAGTCGAGTTGTCTGACCTGCTAAACGCCTTGAGACAAAGACTCGACGTGTCTTTGCATGCTGGGATAGTGGTTTTCCCCATGCTTGGTACATGTGATGTACCATCATGTACAGCATAGGCGTCGCGCACCGCATGCATTTAATCTGTCAACATCGTGTCAAAATGGAGTTACATGGGAATTTTAGCGTCTCTACGAAAAACTACACAAAGTGCATGACCAATAGTAGGATTACGTATGAACAAAAATTATTTATTGTGTATTGTAAGTGGTTGTTCTTTATTTTGTTGAATTAGATGAATGCTTTCTTTTTTCATTGGGTAACAGTTAGAAAATGGAAAAATTGGAAGAACTATTTTTTACAGGCAACTCAGAGGTTTTTTTTTAAACTGGCGTCGTGCCCTTCGCAACTTTTTATGATTGCCGTGATGCCCTTCCGAATTTTTGAAAATTGCCTTGGTGCCCTAAATTTTTACAAAAAGTCAAGGCAAAACTGCCGTGCCCCTTAAAAGCTGAAGTATCAGGGCTGGGTTTCCATCGTAATTCCCGCCTGGCTGCTGATTGTTCTCAGTTGTGGAAAGGCATTGTGGGAAGGCAAGCCCCTTTTTCCTTCCCACAATGCCTTGCGATAATTGAGAAAAATTAGGCAGGCCGGAATGATGGAAGGTTCAACTATTCTATGCAATGTGAGTTGGAGATATTTACCCAAATAGGAGATATTACTTTTTTAGTGGTGTTAGGATATGGAAAGTTTGTGTTACTGTTAGGATATAGACCTTATCGCAAATACCAATGCGCAAGCGCAGACTGTTGAATGAGGTGCAATGTGGGATTGATGTGGATCAAATTGGATACCAGCTAGACCACAATGCACCTAATTCCAAGCTTTACGCGCGCGCCCCAGTATTTGCGAAAAGGTCTATGGAAAGTTTTAACTATGTAAATAGCGCCCTCTTGTGGTTGAACATAAGAGCAAAAATTCCCTGCAAAATGGTTGGATCATTTTCGAAATTTAACATGTTTAAGCATCCTTTAATTGCTTAATTTTGGATATAGCCATCTTCATCAAACTACTAATATTCCAGAGCTTTTCTACATGTTAAAAAAAAAACCAGCTTTTTCACTTTGATCAATGCAGCATAAATTAAAAGTTCAGTTTCTGCATCAAAAGACCGCCCCGCCATCGTGCCCGGCCGGCCCACTCAAAACCGGTTACACCGGTGTATTCATTTATCATGCAAACTATACATTCTTGATGAGAAAATTGCTATTCAAAGAAAACAATATTGCCTTGACAGTAACACAATTAAAAATACTTACCTGGGGGGCTTGTCTTGTGAGCGCCCTGGCCACAGCGGCCGTTACACGAGCCGACAACATCGACATGATTTGTTTCACTTTTCTTGCGAAAATGGCCGAGGTACCGGTGTTTCGCCCCTGCTTAGAAAAAGGTGAAACCCGAAAGATATTGGTGCTGGCTAAAATATGTGATTGTTGGGTATTAAACTATTTCAATAAATTAAAATTTGATTGCACAAAATATTAAACAATAAATAAAAAAATCATCTAATTTATACCAAAATAAAATTTAAGCAATGATTAAACAGTATTTCTAATATGTTTCTGTGTAAACAAAGGTACAAGGGATTGAGCCTAAGCTTTTTTTACCCAGCATGCACATCGTTCATTCAAGATGTCTGCGCCCATGAAAAACTACAAGGGTGAAATGATTCGCAAGCAGGAAAAGAAGCCTTTTCAAATGTTAGACAACACAGAAGATATCATAATTGTTCTAGACGATGATGATGAAGAGGACGAAGCTATCTCTAACAACGACCCATCTAAAGAAACAGTGACCCAAGACCAAAAAGACGGTTCAAAACTTCCCGAGGTATTGATAACGTTGCCTTTCCAGCGTTGCCAGATGCCCTTAACCAGTTGTGCTATTCCCTTGACCAGTTCTGTTACTGTTATGGCGTTGTTTTAGCTGGTGCGACTGTGATGTGTCTTCAGACATTTGTTTGCCGGCTCAAATATTACAGATACAGATAAAGATCAGGGCCCAAGTACATAATGATAAAGCCTGTAAACTTGTGCACGACAACTTTTTCCACTCATCTCATCATTCTCATTTTTACAAAACGGGATATCTCATTACATAATAATACTTTTAATAGTGTTATTGATTGAGGTAATTTATTTAGAGGATATAATTTAAAGTCTATATTATTTCATATCGAATAAAAAAGAGGTGTGCCATACGCAGAGATAACCAACATACACGATGTGGGCGTAGCAAATACGATTTCGAGCCGTGACTACGACGCTACGACAATACTCAATAAAACACGCTAAACAAGCCGCCCAATATAATTTTATTAAATCGTACAATACATGCAAACAACGAATGATATATTAAGTGGAAATAAAAATTAAGAAAAAAAATCCAAATAATTGTAACAGAAGAGAAAAAACACTATTAATTTTAGAACGCAGTGTTGAAATTAGCAGCGAATTCACTCGAACAATTAAGTGTCTCGACGTAATGATTGATGCGTGCCCTCTCCCCCGCTGGCTGGCTGGATGAGTATTTTTACGCTAGTGCATTGCTGCAAGATAGTACCCATTGATCTCTATTACACCATTGGGAATAGTGCACACGTGCGTGGGAAATGAGGTTGTGTGTGAGCTAACGTGTCACAGTAACCTCATTCCTCATGTATCCACTATTATTGTGCCAACGCTGTCTGTACATGTACTTCATCGAAGCTTGGCACAAAAAGTAAGAAATAATGGCGGCAAAAAAGGAAACCTTCTGAACAAAAATACCTTCAACTGAGTGGCCTGTGAGATCTAAGCTAGACAGTTTCCATGCTTTCTTACTAGTTATTGTAGCGCCGATGTCCAGACAATGCCCAAAATACGGACACGTATTTTTTGCCCAAAATCCGGACACATTTTTTTTTTTTTTTTTCTCTCTCTCTCCCAATAGCTTGTTGTTGCATTTCTGACCATTAAAACAAAAACATTTAAGTAAGGCCACCCTTTGTTATAGTTTTTTTTAAAACAAAGTCAGAAGATGAGGGAATTTTTTATTTTTTTTTTCACTGGCCATTATAAACATTTGTAGCTGTTCTGGTGGTGCATACAGAGGTAATTGTTATTTCACGACAATGCCTGAAAATGAGCTAATTAGCATTGTAGAGGGTAAAAGAAAAATCGGTTTAGGGAGCCCAAGCCACGCTCGCCCTTAACTTTTGGGAGATGCAACTTTTTTTTTTAATTCAGTGTTGGCATCTCTGCATACGGAAACTTTTCCCTTGTGTGGTTAACTTTCTGTATCACACCACCACTTAAATTGTTATTTTTACAAAAAGGGATACATGTATATATAAAGTATACAGGTAAATTAGATACTATAACTTTAATATTAGTACCAAAGAAATATGATAACTTTCTGTATGGCGCCACCACTTTTTCACTAATTTTTACAAAAAAGGGATATCTCATTGAGGTAAATTAGATACGTCTGTCCGTTAAAGTTTTTGGAAATGTCAAAGTTTTTGGAGTGTTATATATAATTGCCAGTAATTGTGGGTAATTGTAAGCTATGTTTTCAAATAATGTTTGAGTTTTTGGAATTTAAAAGTTTTGGAATAAAAAAAATGTAACAGTTTTTAAAATAACAAAAATTTCAAAAAACAAAGTTAAGAAAAAAATCTAATTTAAAATTTTAAAGTTTTACTCTCTGTCACTTGTTCCAGTTGAATAAGCTGAAACAATGAAAAACATAAACGGTCATAACTCAAATAGTCATACCTTCTTTTGTAACGATTTACCAATTTAAAACATGAACCAAATATTGCTGCTAAGGACACATAAAAAAAAAACGACCGACCATTGACATTTAAAACCCGGCCACTTTTTTTTATTATAAAATAAACCTTTTCAGCTTATATTTTTTTTCAAAATGCACAGGTTTGAAAAGATGTTTTAAGAAGGTTTTATTCATGTTGGCAAAGCAAGAACAATTTTTCAAATATTTACTTGGGCTACACTGTGTTTAGTTGTTTGAAAAAGTTTACAGAAAATGTCATCTAGAAGCTAAATTTGTTTGACAAAACTATTGAAAACATCAAAAACACAAACCCTCTGTTTAATAGTGATTGTGATGATTTCTTTATTCTTGATTTCATATTTTGGCATGTCAACAAAACTTTATAAAAAAATAATAAAAAACTCCCTCCCTCCCCCATCCGCGAAAAAAGGACGATCAACAATTTTTGTTGTATGTGGCCTAACGTGTAGATAATATGAAAAGATAAACATCAAAGAGTTTATAACTGGTTCCAGTTGAATGAGCTAAAAAAATGAACACCTTATGGTCATAACTCCTTATTGCAACGATGTATCGATTAAAAACGATAATCAAATATTGCTGCTTATGTATGTAATATGAAAAGATAAAACTCAAAGATCACTGGTTCCAGTTAATGAGCTAAATCAATGAAAACCTTAAATGGTCATTACTTCATATTTGTCAATGTCCCCACCCCTTTGACCATCAGTTGATCAAATGATTGGTTTTTCTGTCAGTCATTGGTTCTATCTGGTGATCGGCAGCTCGCCATGGGAGCTTCGCTGTTCTAGTTCTTTTAATGTACTGTGCTGCCTGTATCGTATATGCTTTTTTCTTAGTGTACAATATATTAAATTGAATATGACTTTTGATTGACAATTTGTTCATAAACTTCAAACAAGGTCAATTGCAATAATTATTTTTTGTACGACATGTTTTGTAACTTTCATTATAAAACCTTTTTTATCATCAGGCCGCACAGAAACTTCTGAAGAGTCTGGAATTCAAAAACCCTGGCAGACGGCAATTTGACATGACTACCTTTGACCCTGAAAACAGTGAACGAGAAATGAGGAAATTGAGAAGGACATTCCAGAGAACAGATATGAAGTGAGTGCCTAATTAAAAAGGGATTTTGCAAATAAATGGTATATACATTTCAGGTGGAATTTGTTCAAAGGTAGTGCTCGGCATTTATTTGAAAACTTCATACAGAGAATTTTTCTATGCTACTATAGTTTTCTATGCTACTAAAACAAAGAGTTAAGGTCAAGTCACACTGCAGCGATAACAAAAGCGATAACGATCACAACGCAAAGAGAACGCATTCTATCATCTGATTGGAAAATTGCATTTCAGTTAAAGGCAGTGGACACTATTGGTAGTTACTCAAAATAATTATTAGCATTAAACCTTTCTTGGTGACGAGTAATGGGGAGAGGTTGATGGTATAAAACATTGTGAGAAACGGCTCCCTCTGAAGTGCCATAGTTTTCGAGAAAGAAGTCATTTTCAACGAATTTGATTTCGAGACCTCAGATTTAGAAGAGCATTGCCGTTGTCAAGACGAGAAGTAACAAATGCGTGAATGACCTTTTCAGTGGCGCTTTTGTCCAAGTTCTTGCGAATCTTACCTATATTCCTGATGTGATATGATGATAAACGAACAATGTTGTTGATGTGTGGCTGAAGTGTCATTGATGAATCAAAAATAACCCCTAAGTTCCGAGCTTTCAGCGAGGGAGCTATCCGAGCATAACCGATGGAGATGTATGGCACTGAAACCTTAGTTAACTGTTGACGTGACCCAAATAGAAGGAACTCTGTCTTATCATCATTTAACTTCAGGAAGTTTTGTTGTGTCCAACGTCGAATCTCTTGGATGCATTTCTCAAGTCTTGCAATAGATGCATTGGCGTTTTCTTGAGAAGATTTAAACGTGATGTATAGCTGAGTGTCGTCTGCGTACACATGGTAATTCAGATTAAATTTCAGGATGATGTCACGAATCGGTAAAGTGTATGCGTAAACCACTGCGGGCCGAGTACCGACCCCTGTGGCACAGAGTAGTTCAAAACAATAGGGTCGGATATCGCGGTGCCAATACATACATGCTGAGTTCTATTGTAGAGATACGATTTGCACCATGCTAGGGCTGTGTCCTCTATGCCAAGGTGATTCTGGAGCCGAGAGAGAAGGATGTTGTGATCAACAGTGTCAAAAGCAGAACTCAAGTCTAGCAGGACTAGTGCTGTAAGGTTACCATTGTCCATTGCAGAGAGAATATCGTTGCTCACACGGACTAGTGCAGCCTCGGTCCCATGGAAAGGCTTGTATGCTGACTGGAACACGTCGGACAGGTTGAAAGTATGAATGTGATCAGAAATGCGTGATGAAACTACTCGTTCGATGACTTTTCCAAGATATTTTAAGTTTGCAACTGGTCTGTAGTTTTTGAATATCTCGTTGTCCAGGTTTGGTTTCTTGATGAGCGGCCTGATGTAGGAAACTTTGAGGCTATCGGGGAAACAACCGGAACTGAGGGATTCATTTACAAGCTTAGTGATGTAGGGTACAAAAATATCGATGTTTTGCTTTATCATGGATGTTGACACTGGATCCAGCTCACAGGATTTTGAAGGAGATTTCATAATAACCCTTTGAATCTCAGCAACAGTCGCAGGCTCAAACACAGATAGTCTACACTCTGGTTGAAGTTGTGGCAATGTCTGCGGTACGTTGTGAGGGACTGATGAAAATGATGAGCGGATGTCTGAAATCTTGGTGACAAAGAATTTCTGGAACTCATTTGCTAAGTCCTGGTCATTGTAAGTGGATGGAAGGACAGGGGTTTTGGGTTTGAGCAACAACTTACCAATTATCTTGAAAAGCTTCTTTTGATCTCCTGAGGATTCTTGTACTTGAGATGAATAATGGATGATCTTTGCCTGGTTGATCAAATTCCTAACTACTTTACATTGGTTGCGATATTCTTGTCGTTGAATTGCCAATTTGCCATTTTTCCGCCACTTCCGCTCCAGTTGACGACAGTTCTTTCTCGCTGTACGAATATCATCATTGAACCAGGAGACTTCAGTTCGGACCTTGACTGATCTCGTTTTCCAAGGTGCGTATTTATCCAAGATGTCACTGACTGTACTCTCATATTGGCTGACATAGGAATCCAAGCAGTCGTGATCAACTTCTAGATTTGCTAAATGGGAGCCTATGTCACGGAACACTTCGGTAGGATTCACATGTTTCCATTGTCGGCTCTTTATAGTAACGGTTGGGACTTTGGGCTTGCACAGACTTAAGTTACACATGACTGCATAATGGTCTGATAATCCAGGTAGAATAACAAAGTTTGAGACAATTGTTGGGGAGATTTCACGAGTCATGACAAGGTCTAGGCAATGACCGAGACGATGAGTCGGCTCCTTGATATGCTGGGTAAGACCAAAAGCCTGAAGTAGATGCTTAAACTGGTTTGCATTGGTGTTGTGGATGTCATCAACATGAATGTTAAAGTCGCCTGTGATGATGATTTCCGATGGATGAAGCAGATATTCCAAAATCAAATTCTCAAACTCCCTTAGAAAACTTGAGAAAGTCACATGTTGGCCGTTTGAATCTCTTTCAGGTCTGTATACAATGACAAGGCGAACAGATTTAGAGTTTCCGGAAACTTCAGCATGAAGAGATTCAAAAGTTGTGTACTGGACGTTATTACTTTTCACAGAGACGGATAAAGTAGATCTGTACAGTATTGCAACTCCTCCACCAGTCTTGTGAGGTCTTGGGATGTGATGAAAGTAGTAGCCTGCAGGGGTACACTGACGACATGTTAAGTTGTCGTCTGGTCTCAGCCATGTGTCTGAAACGGCAACAAGGTCCAGATCTTTTTGCAGAACAAAATCAGCAAAATCGTCATACTTGTTACAGATGGACTGTGTGATTAAAACACAAAGGCTGAGTTGAGATTTGGCTGGAGTCACTGGTACTGGAACAGATGGGAGTGTAACTTCGGGTACGGGGGGTTTATGAACAGTTCTACGGCGACCAGCTTTTTTACCACGATGTGTAGGTCGGTAAACAGTGCTGGGATTTACAAAAAGGCCAAGGTTCTGTAATGATAATGTACAGGAAGGCAGCAGAGTTGTAGCATGTGTGGATGGGGCATAACGGAGACTGAGAAGCTTTTTTCGTGAGTAGGAATTTGCAGAGTTTGGACTAGCTTCTGCTGAGTTTGAGTTATTGACACCTTCAGGGCCGGGATTTACAGCAATGTCACCAAAAATCACAATTTCCAAATGAAAAGTGGCTGGGGAGTTGTCATAGTAAGAAACAGGGCATTTCAGATATCTTCGATGGTGGATGAGGCCTAGATGTGTCTTTGGCAGGATGCAAGCACCAGACACAATTGATGCTGATGGAACAAAGCTGACCACAGATGAGTCAGTACAGTACAATGGTCTAGCAAGTAGGGAGAGAATGAAAAGGATACTTACCTCCATTGTCCCCAGATGGGCCAACAATGTCCATGGACTAGGTGGATGACTGCACAGGATGCAGCCACCTAAGTGTGTGTACGCTTTATACACCAGAATTCTCAGCTGAGACAGTGAACATTTCCAACAGAAAAACACTATAAACACTTTTAGATGGTCCTATTGCGCATGCACAGACCTACGCGTCCAATACTGAGCGTTCGCTTGCAAGCTCAGAACGGCAAACAAAAGGGACTGTTAAAGCCACTGTACTCTTTCGGAACAGAAAAAAAAAGTTCACAAATTTACAAATAACTTACTGGGTTTACAGAAGATAATGGTGAAAGACTTCTCTTGAAATATTATTCCATGAAATGCTTTACTTTTTGAGAAAACACTAAAACAATTATCAATTCTCGATATCGAGAATTACGGATTTATTTTAAACACATGTCATGACACGGCGAAACAAGCGGAAACAAGGGTGGGTTTTCCCGTTATTTTCTCCCGACTCCGATGACCGATTGAGCCTAAATTTTCACAGTTTTGTTATTTTATGTATTAGTTGTGATACACAAAGTGTGGGCCTTTGAACAATACTGTTTACTGAAAGTGTCCATGGCTTTAAGTCTCCTATATTGCGTATTAGTAAAGAGCTTGTATTTAGGAGTTTCACACTAATTTACTTTTTTATTTTTCTTGTTCATATTCCAGGCAAAAAGCAAGACAACAGGTGATATACGATGAAAAAGGTAGACTTCTTGACACACACAAAAACTTGTGTGATTGCCTGAATGACAAGTGTCCCGGGTGCCATTACCCATGCCCTCAGTGCACCTCAACTAAATGTGGAGTGCAGTGTCGCTGTAATAGAAAGTGGGTCTATAACCAGATTGAGAACGAGAGTGGCGGGGACCTCGTAAAATTTGAAGTGTAGACTGTTTTGGGCTGTGTTGAAAGAACCCTAAACTGCCAATGAACTTGCTGCTGTACATACTTTTTGTATTTATGCACCTGTATATATGTAATGTATTAGGCTAAATATGTAAATAAGGAACTGCACTTAAAGTCAATAGTTCATCGATTGTGCTCCGTGCGTCACGTGACTTATAGTGGGTAATAGATGTAAACAGACACGGCGTACTGCATATAAATGTGCGTTAAAAACTCATGATATTGTTGCAGTTTTTGGCTCTAAAAATACTAAATTCTCAAAATCACTGAGGAATATTCCGCAGTTTGTTTGTAACATGAGACCTTACAGGTGGCTGAACAATGCCAGTAATGGGTAAACACAGTTCCACTTTAGGAAATTCCATGAGAATGTTCACACGATATCATGTGTTTGTGCACGAAAGTGTGGTTTTACATTGCCCTTTTTGTAATGATTTTGCTGCCAATATTTTCAATAAAAATCTCATTAAGAACCTGAAAATCCCTTTATTTTCACCCTCAAATTATTTGATTAGAAGGGGTAGCTGTCAGCTATGAGTTACGAGTTGTTTTTTCCAGAACTGCCGTAATTCCAAGTGAAAAGTCGCTCAAATTTCATTGTACGATCCAAAGTTGTTGTTCTTCTTACCAAGTAAGTTTCTATTGCCAATATTTTTCAGAGTCGTTACCAAATGTACACGGACCCTTCCCTAAAAGACAACAAAAAAGAGAAGCGTGCACCAAATTTATCCTTGTGCTTATTTTATTGGGGACCATAAGGCTTTTCAGTTTTATAAAATCACAAAAATACATCATGTATAAACATAACTCATATAAACCTTTGAAATATTGGAATGATAATGTGTTAAATATTATAATAATAGTACATACTTGGAAGTCTCCTTACTCACAGCTGAGAAGCTGAATTGCCAAAGGTGTGGCTACAACATGGTCCAGCCACAGGTATGTGAAGGCACCTTTTTGGCAGCCAGCCACATCCATGACCCATACATATAAGACCATGGAGCACAGCCAGAGATCTTAAACACCTACCTGAGCGGATTGTTTTCAAAGGAAATGGTATTTTAATTTGTTTATAATGCACTTGTTCACCATTTTAATGTGATTTTGATATGTGTACACTTCTGAATTTTTCGGAATTATTGATTAAAAAATCAGGCCCCAACCCAAAGGTTTGGAAAAACTAAAAACTCTTCTGCCGTTGACTGTGCACGTCAAAGGACAATGCCGCTGACGTCATCTCTGGGAGCTTGCTTTGTTATGCCTCCAAGCTGCAACAAAGCGGCTTTACAAATTGGAGCTCCCAGAGATGACGTTTTGAGAGTGATTACGTACATTTGTAAAAGGGCTTTTCGCAAATCTCTCAGAAAAGCGCTGGATAAGGGCATTCAAAAAGATTATTTTTTTACACAATTGAAATCTATTTTTAGTCATATGACTCGATTTCCTTATTCATTGAAAACATTTCAAGTGAAATTAAGCAAAGTTTACGACTTGACATTTTCGTTCAAGCAGGTCTTTAACTGTTTAATCTAAAATGTTTGTGTTGGAGGAAAATGTAGGACCTGAGAAAAACTCTTGTGGCCCACGAGAGAACCAATGCACAACTCGACTTATGGCCTTAGCTGAAAATCGAACCAGGGCCACAGTGATGAGAACCTTTAACCACTAGCTAGACTCATATCCCATACCACCAATGGTCGATTCATAAGTGAAAAACTAAAATTTAATTGGTAAAAACGTAGGTGTACTGGTTTGTTATTGGTTACATCCAAACATTCTCCTTTATTTACTTTTATGCGAAATAGTAGACGATAACTATTGTTTTGTCATCACAGAAGTAATTAAAGCGTATTTTTCAGTATAATAAAGTACTGGGGATAAAGTCTCTTTTTGTTTATGTAAAAAATTAGTAGGACATTCTAAAATTGAATGGGATGACCATTTTAGCCACCATAATAGTGGATGTCAGTTTTGCGGTCATATTACCAGTTCCACTGTGTGCAGCTAAGCATTTATGTTCACAAAACTCAAATGGCGCTCTGGATCAAAACCTCAGGGATAAAACTAATAATTGACGTTTCCAGAAGATTTTTCTCACATTTGTCATTAGTATTTCAGACAATAGTTGTTAAGACAAGTTTTAAATGAGGAAGTCTTTAGATGGAAGTTTTTACAATATTTTGTATCCGATCCTAACAAAGCATATCACCTTATACTTGGTAATACTGTACATATACAGTGTTCTTATTTAAAGAGAGAAAAGGAAAGAGAGTAATGTAATATAATTTAATCTGAATAAAGAATTCAATCTTGTGACAGAAGAATACCATCCACTGTGTAGATGTCAGTCATTTTGTATTGACTCTAGTTTAATCTCCCTCCATAACTTGAAGTCCATGGCTCGTAAGTGCTGGCAGAGTGGTGTCCAGAGCTGATTTAATATTAAATTTAGGTCAAGATACTGTGCTATTTTGAATAGCATTCAAATTAAGTAACTGAGATCAATTACAGTCCAAATTTACTTCAAATGTTTTAGAGAAAAATTACACAAAGCTTAGGCCTACATAACATTTTTTTTATGTTTTTTCCTTTTTTCTTCTCTGTCTGGTCTCTGTCGATGTTTTCCCATCATTTTCTTTTCTCTGAGGAGTTTTACTGCTCCCCTCAGTAGACTTGGCATCTTTAGCTTTCTTGTCATCTGTCGCTTTCTTGTCATCTTTCTTATCTGGATGAAGAAGTTTGAAACAAAGTACAAAGCCATGTGTCATCTTGGCTTGAAATGTCAAGAAAACAATGATCAACCATTTGGGCTTGACTGCAGACTGCAAGATTTAGCTCAATTTATGGTTGGGCTAGTGAGGAGGGATGTGACTGAGCAGTTATCTGTCTATTGTTTCCACATTACAGTCATGTATCCTTCGATGTTTAAAGACACTGGACACTATTGGTAATTGTCAAAGACCAGTCTTGTCACTTGGTGTATCTCAACATATGCATAAAATAATGAACCTGCGAAATTTGAGCTCAATTGGTCGTCAAATTTATGAGACAATAATGAAAGAAAAAACATCCTTGTCACAAGAAGATGTGCGCTTTCAGATGCTTGATTTCGAGACCTCAAATTCTAAATCTGAGGTCTCAAAATCAAATCCGTGGAAAATAACTTCTTTCTCAAGAAATATGTCACTTCAGAGGGAATCGTTTCTCACAATGTTTTATACTACCAAACTCTCCCCATTACACGTTACCAAGTGAGGTTTTATGCAATAAATATTTTGAGTTATTACCAATAGTGTCCACTGCCTTTAAGTTCATTCATTCATTCATTGATTACAGATGAGGTAAAGGGGTGGAAAATTAGGATAACAAGAAAAATGGCCAGTATAATAATAACGTTAAATCAGAATGATATCAGGGACGTAGAATAACACCTCCTATCCCAGAAACCTCAGCCCCAAAACACATTGGACTGACAGACACTCTCCTAAACACGCAGTCCAACCTGAATAGTGTCCAACCAGCATCTATTTGACCTTAAAAGAACACATTGCCTTGGATCGGTCAAGTTGGTCTTTGAAAAGCGTTTGTAACCGTTTGTTATAAAATGCATATGATTATAAAGATATTTTAAAAGTAGAATATAATGATCCACACAAGTATCACTCGAAATTGCATGTTTTCCTTTTACTTCGTCGACAAACACGGTCGGCCATTTATGGGAGTCATAACCGTGTTAGTTCGCAAATATGTGTGGATCATTGTATTCTACTTTTAAAACATCTTTCGAACCATAATATGCATTTATAACAAATGGTTGCAAACGCTTTTCAATGACCAACTCTACCGATCCAAGGCAATGTGTTCCTTTAAAAATGCAAACAACTGGAACAACTTAATGGAAAAAGCTCCCTCTTCACATCTGTCTCAATCAGCTCATTCAAGTCTCAGTTAAAAATACATCTTTCTGACGATGCTTAAGCGCTTTGAAACGCCTGTGGAAAACGCTATACAAATGTTATTTATTATTATTATTAATAGTTCTGTTGTTCACTTTGCCCAGACAACCACTACCTCTGATCTTAGACAGACATGTAACTTTCCTATTGCAAAACTTTTATACAGTGTTTTTCAGTTTTCATTGCCACTGTTTTGAAAAAGAAAAAGAGGAAATCAGCTAATCAGCTGAAAAGTTGCAAGCCTTCTTAGATGAGGAATCTACTCACCTGAAAAATCTGTAGGGGGCTGTAGCAGGGCTTCTCTGTATGTGTTTTGTATGAAGAAATATGTCCATGAAGCTCCAAATCCCATGAGTGCAAATATCACCAGGAAGATCAGCTTCAATGCAAGAGGCTAGATGAGTAAGTAGATACAAATTAACTACCTCATAATATAAATAATATTACACTCGTCCCTACATAGCAATTTGATGGTATTTCACATTAAGTATATTAAAGGCACCATACTTGACACTATTGGTAATTACCATAGAGTTATAAGAACTAGAGGGCGCACTGGCCTATATACGCGCCCCGGCATGCACGCAGACGGCCATTTTCTAAGTTGACAAAACTGGCATCCCACAGCGTGTGTTTGTGCAGCCATTTAGTAAGTTGAACAAAACAGCATCGCGTAGCGTTTAATAAAGACAAACTCCAACGTGTGTTTCATATTCAACGCGCGTACAGAATGGCGCCCGCATGTCTCCTTGCGGTCCCGTCGCGTTTGTGCACGAAGCATCATCCGTGCGCCCTCTAGTTCTTATAATTATATAACTCTATGGTAATTACTCATAATAGTTATTAGCAAAAAAACCTAACTTGGTAACGAGTAATGTGGAGAGGTTGGTAGTATAAAACATTGTGAGAAACGGCTCGAAAGCACACAACTTTGTGTGAAAAGGGGGGTTTTTCTTTCATTATTATCTCGCAACTTCGATGACTGATTGAGCTCAAATGTTCACAGGTTTGTTATTTTATGCATATGTTGAGATACAGCAAGTGAGAAAACTGGTCTTTGACAATTTCCAAAGCTCCACTATCTTTAAGGTACTGTTCAGCCAAATAGGCGGGCCTTGAATTTCGTTCTTGAATGGGCATAGTAATTTTGTTCTTGAATGGGCATAGTAATTTTGTTCTTGAATGGGCATAGTAATTTTGTTCTTGAATGGGCATAGTAATTTCGTTCTTGAATGGGCATAGTAATTTCGTTCTTGAATGGGCATAGTAATTTCGTTCTTGAATGGGCATAGTAATTTCGTTCTTGAATGGGCATAGTAATTTCGTTCTTGAATGGGCATAGTAATTTTGTTCTTGAATGGGCATAGTAATTTTGTTCTTGAATGGGCATAGTAATTTCGTTCTTGAATGGGCATAGTAATTTTCCTCTGGTTAGGGGCACTTCTTTGAGGAAAATTAAAACTTGCATTGGAACTTTGGAAAGCTTTGGAAAGGGCAACACAGCAAAAGCTCAGGGCACCAGGGTAATTGCTGTGGGTTATTTTGAGGCCTGATATAGATGGTATTAAAATTATAGTCGCGTTGGCAGACTCCAGTAGCTGGAATGTACATTCGTTAGAATTGGGGGGGGGGTATTTTTTTTTATACAAAAAGAGAACATTTGGGAACACCCATTGCCACATTTCAGGCATGGTATCACACTGAAATGATTGATTAGAGAATTACCTCAAGTGAAGGTTTTGCAGTGAGATAATGATCAGCAAGGACAATCAAGACTCCAACCATAAAACCAATCGCTGTACCAATCACAGGAATTCTAAACTCCGCTGAAAAAAGAGAGAAAAACATAGTACGCATGGAAAGCTTTAATTTTGGTTCTGGGTTTCTCATATTCATTACAATATTGTTATGGGTACTAATAAAATCATTTATAACAGTTAAAGCCATTGGACCTTTTCGGTACAGAAAAAAATTAAAAGTTCACAGATTTACAAATAACTTACAGGGTTTACAGAAGGTGGTGGTGAAAGACTTCTCTTGAAATATTATTCCATGAAATGCTTTACTTTTTGAGAAAACAGTAAAACAATATCAATTCTCGATAGCAAGAATTACAGATTTATTTTAACACATGTCATGACACGGCGAAACGCGCGAAAACAAGGGTGGGTTTTCCCAATATTTTCTCCCGACTCCGATGACCGATTGAGCCTAAATTTTCATAGGTTTGTTATTTGATATAGAAGTTGTGATACACGAAGTGTGGGCCGTGGACAATACTGTTTACCGAAAGGGTCCAATGGCTTTAAGTAAAGAGGATAATATAATGTAGCACTTTATTGACTAACTGATAATAAATAAATATCTGCATCAGATGCAACAAAGAAAAA
The DNA here is from genome assembly GCF_902459465.1 of Asterias rubens. Taxonomy (NCBI): domain Eukaryota; kingdom Metazoa; phylum Echinodermata; class Asteroidea; order Forcipulatida; family Asteriidae; genus Asterias; species Asterias rubens. The sequence goes on along the minus strand of NC_047071.1, from coordinate 7,971,884 downwards.
CAATGTCAACCAATGTTTACAATACAGTCCAGCATACACAGTTAAGACAAAATGGTATTGTGACAAAAAGCCACAATCCCTATTAAGTCCACTGTCCAGTGTTAACTGTTTGAAGTAGTTGGAGTTGAAATAGGTGTTGCTACAAACACTCAGATATTTGATTATTACTAAACTGCTCACACAAAGTTTGAACACTTTTTTAATATCTTTATTATTTATTACTCTTTGTATATGTTTTACTATCAATGCAAATCTAACGTGTTCTTCTTTAAAATGATACCAAGTTTGCAATGATGACATGTTGCTTCGTTTGGCTACATGAATGACAATGATGCAAAGTCACAACTCAATTGTGCCAAAAATTAGCAATTTTGTGTTACTGTATGAACAATAAAATGTGACATTTTATTTTCATCTTTGCATATTACCTGACTAACAAAGGCTTACTTTCCACTTACTAACAGAAAATAAGTACCGGTAAGAGTATAAAATTTGATAACTTCTAAATGAACCATTTGCGTGTTAGAGTTGAATATTGTCTGGTACAATGACATGCTTGACCACAAGTTACCCCTTACATTTGAGTTCCTCAATCTATCGAGACAGTTGCTATGTCACATGATTAGGGGCAAGCTTTTGCTTAGTTATGTAAGAGACAGTGAACACCCAAGACCAGGGCAGCAAAGGCCACACTCTGTGTAACAGTTGGCTGCATATTGAGCACAATACCTTGTAAACCATTACATGGTGGGTCTCATACTTCAAATCGTAGTTCCACATATCTTGCAGGAAAAATACTGTGCCTTTTGATACGCCCGGGGTGTTCTTTGATACGCCCGCTTAGGGGCATGATAAAGCGCTATAAGAACCAAGTATTATTATTACCACTTCAGCTCATATCCACCACTTACCCGACTTCAACTTTCTGAATTCCTCTTTGGCTTTCTCAAGAGCTTCTTTCAACTTAGGATCCTTGTCATCTAAACTTACTGCTACCTGACACAAATAAGTTAGGTCTCATTATAAAGAGCACTATAAAGAAGAGGTTCCGAGTTACGTTCTGAAGTCCTGAATCTCATTTCGACTTTGTTCTTTGATTTTCTGTCCTCCCAAGAGGTTTCTGGCCAGCCCAGGTGACCTTGAAAGAACTAGAGTCAACTGTTTCTGTAACAACCAATGTTATTTTTACAAGAAAGTCAGCCAAGGTTTCACTTGCTACCATCTGAGCAATGAAACAGTCACATGTATTGGTCAAACATGTCAAATAAGTAACGAATTTGACTACAAGAAAAGAGAGAACTATGAGTCAAGAATAATGCACACACAGGGCAAATAAACCTTACATGTAACTCCAATAAAATGTAACAATAAAAGTAACTTGTGACAACTTCATTTCAAATGGGCGGTAGCAAAAATCTAGAGTCATTGCAGGGAGACTTATACAAAATTGGAACACACAAATATTTCTCAGATAGACGTTCTGTTAAAAAAAAAACAGTCTTTAAATTCACAATCCTTAGAAGGGAATCAGTGTTTAACTCCTCGTCTGAACGTACATTATGAACAGCTGCAGTGCTTCTAAACAAGGAAGTATTTATGGTCAACAATCTTTGGCATAATTACTAAAGAAATACGTAGGCCTACTGTCCCTTTAAGGCAGTGAACACTATTGGTAATTACTCAAAATAATTATTATCATAAAACATTTCTTGATTAAAAGTAATATGGAGAGGTTTAAGTAAAAGAAACACCTCCCTCTGAAGTGACATAGATTCCGAAAAAGAATTAATTTTCCATGAATTTGATTTCGAGACCTCAGATTTAGAATATGAGGTCTCGAAATCAAGCATCTGAAAGCACACAACTTCGTGTGACCATGGTGCGACAAGGGTGTTGTTTTCTTTCATTATATCTCGCAACTTCGACGACGAATTGAGTTCAAATTTTCACAGGTTTGTTATTTTGTGCAAATGTTGAGATACACCAAGTGAGAAGACTGGTCTTTGACAATTACCAATAGTGTCCATTGTCTTTAAAACTAATAAGCAATACTTACTTGGTATGAGCAGACTGCCTCCTGGTAATGCCCAGTACTCATCTCTACCTCTCCCTTTCTAAAATGACCCTGAGAATTGAAACAAGAGGGGTTATAATTATAGAGTGGAATGCTTGTTTGTTTGGGTTTTTTTTTTTTTTTTTGGGGGGGGGGAAACAGAACAAGAATTGATCAAAAACTCTTGAAAACTTTGCATGGTATAATAACTATCAGAGCACAGGCATAGGCCTACTGATCTAAACGTTGAGTCGTTGACCACTGGTTCTTTTTGGAAACATCACACAGGTAGCCAAAATAGATCATGGTGTTACCACAAAACCACTTAGTCCAAAATTCTTGTTTACACAAGATTATAGAAATTGCGGAATGGAAACAAATGGTGTCACCACAAATACCTTTGGCCAATTTGGATTGAGTTTGATGGCCTTCTTGGCATCCTCTAGTGCGTGGTAGTGCTGGTCGATCTGTAGGAATGAGAGGGAACGATTGCTGTACAGACGAGGGTCTGTAGGATTCCATTTGATAGCTTCAGTATAGTAGAAGAACGCTTCAGTGGGACTACCTTTCTTCATACAGGCATTGCCGCGCTCCCTCGACTCTTCTGCCTTTTCCTATACAGATAAGTGAACAATACAAATGGATGAGTATTAAAGGGAATAACAGAATGGTGAAGAGGTCTTAAACGTCAGTTTGAAACCGTCACGTTCCTGGCAGTGTGCGCACGGCAAAAACCCTGATGGGGGTTAAAGACATTTAAGACTGCAACTTAAAACTGTGACCGAGTATGGTCAGTTTGTGGTATGCGCGACTACGTGTATTAAATGTACCTACAGTTTATTGGGGGAAGTGTTAAAATGAAGGTAAAAGGCAATATATTTCACTTGTCTTTGCTCGACCACCAATAGGACTGCCTAAACTGCCCGGATTGAAAATATTGTTTAAAACCATGTTAAAACCAAACCAAAGACTTAAAAGAGAGTTTGACAATTTTAGTTTTCATGAAAAAAAGTTTTAAGTCAAAATGTATTTTTAAACTCACTTTATAAAATGTTTTACCCGAGAGTCTAGAACAATCAATTGAAAACATCCTCAGGTGCAAAAGAAAAAGAAAAACAAGAAAAAGGGGGGCAGAAATTGGTGGCGAGGTCGTAACATTTTTCCAAAACTTTACCTGACAGCTCCCACACTACGGCACTTTTTGTTTGTTATCCCTTATGAATTTTGGCTTAATAGTTTTATCTACTCCTAGAACTATTTCGGTTTCGTCCGGACGGGAGACGATAGTATTTCGGTTTCGTCCAGCTATCGTCTCCCGTTGCGGGAGACGATAGCCGGACGAGACCGAAATAGTTCTAGGAGTAAGTTTTATCATGAGAATTGACATTTTTAATTATAATAAAAGGCCTATTCTCTCACGCACGTTCTTTTTCTTTTAACTTAGTTGACTTCTTTTTTTTGCAATTACAATACATTCAGTGTGCACTGCTGTGTGGCAGTGAGTGTGGTGCTGTACTCAATTTCTAGTTTCTTTCTTTATCTGGTGGTGGTGGGAGCCAGGAATGCTACCTCCATTCATTGAGCATGTATCATTGCATGATGATGCTCCATGCTGTGTGTAGTGATACAGCTTTTATGTGCGAACAAATTAATGTGTGCGACTGCGGGGGGATCCCCTTGCTTGGTCGGACGACAGAATTTGTTTCAAATTTACAAACTACTCTCTCCACATGCTCGAAAACCAAATTATGCAGTATATAAGTTAAATTATCTCTTACCTTGTTCATTATGCCTTCTTGAAATAAGCGAGCGAAATACAATAACAAGCAGTACCAGTAGAAATGAAAGTTTCACAGCAGCACACAACGTTTAGGTTTAATGGGGGCGGCCATGTTTGATCTGCCGTAGGCTCATTCAGTATGCATAAAAATAAAAATAAACTCAAGAAAAAGAACAAGAAAAGAAAAAACAAAACGAAAATATCAACTAAAATACTTTTTTTTTTTTCAGATCTTTAAAGGCTTCTTTAAATATATTTTAAATATGTAAAATAAATTCTAAAAATCAAGAAACTTGTACCTTAGATTTAAAGTAAACTTTGTACCTGAAGTTTGATTTGAGGCTTTGCGGAAATGTTTTGGAATGAATAAAACAAACTTAAATTAAATACCCTGTAACATACATGAGTTTATTTTCAATTATTTTATTCATTAAAAAAAGCAAGAACAATGGCTATAGATTGAACTTATGGAAATTAAAAAGTTCCCTTGAAGAAACATGAAAAAAGGCAACTTTGCTGAGACACATCTTTAAGGCCTACTGAAAAATTATTAAAGGCAGTGGACACTATTGGTAATTACTCAAAATAATTATGAGCATAAAACCGTGTCGATGTCGATGAGTAATGGGGAGAGGTTGATGGTATAAAACATTGTGAGAAACGGCTCCCTCTGAAGTGCCATAGTTTTCAAAAAAGAAGTAATTTTCCACGAATTTGATTTCGAGACCTAAAATTTAGAACTTGAGGTCTCGAAATCAAGCATCTAAACGCACACAACTTTGTGTGACAAGGGTGTTTTTTCTTCCACTATTATCTCGCAACTCCGAAGACCAATCGAGTTCAAATTTTCACAGGTTTGTTATTTTATGCATAATGTTGAGATACACCAACTGTGAAGGCTAGTCTTTGACAATTACCAATAGTGTCCACTCCCTTTAAAGAAACCTGAATTACTGATTAGTAGACACTTTTATCAGCAATGTAATGACATTGTAACCATATGAATGACAGAGACCAGTTAAGCAAATCCTATATTTGAGCCAGAGTTCTTCTTAAGCGAAAAATAAACTGCACATTTATAGCCATAAGTTTAAATTCCCCGAAGTCATTAAGCAAAATTACTGTTTCAATTATTGAAACTTAGACACTTTATAAAGCAAAACTTATTTTGTCAGTACAAGTCTCGTCTTCTTTTACTATAAAATCTTTGATCTGGGTTTATTACTTTAAAATTACATCAAGACAAAAATACATGTGAACAATTTGTGGCAGTCAATGTTTATTTAAAAAAAGGAAATCCCACTAAAACTGGGGCCTACCTACTCTGATATTTCCACATTATAATTAAGGAATATGCAGAACTCATCAACATTAACAAATGAAGTGTTGAATTTCTTTAGACAACACATAACTTGAAAACTGTTTGTTTTTTAAGGGGAATTTCTTTTCATCAAATTCTTTAAAAATTGAATATTATTTGCTTAATTGTAAATTTCTAAAAATGTTTTCACTGAGAAATAATTCAACAATTAAACAAAAGTAAGCAAAGTATTTTATTCATAAATTTGCTTTTGTCTCAAACATTTTAAACTCCATTGATACATTGTATTTCAAAAAATTAAAACGTTCAAAGGAAAAGGTAAGAGTTATAGTACAAAGTTGCAAGTGTTACATAGGCCTACTGTGGGTGACGTATAATGCAATCTAACAGCAGGACCTGACTGCAAAGTATTACCAAAATTAAGTTGTGCAAAAAATTAGTTTTTTTATCATAGTTGGTAAAAGAATGTTTTCTACAGAGAGTTTCTCCTAGCCCATCTGGAAGTATTGTCCTTTTTTATTGTTGAATTGGCTGAATAAATAATAACAACAACAACAACAGATAAATCATACATAGAGTAGCCACGTGCAAGCAATGTAATAATGTAATAATCCTAAATATCTTTGTTTGAATATCAAAAGCTAAAAGCAAAATGTTTTCCCAATCAAAAGTAATGAAACAAAATAAACACTTACCCATTTCGTTCATTTGAAAACATAATCACTTATTCTCTGAAACTTTCAGGACACTTGTTAGCAATAATAAGGATTTGACAGAGTTTACTTTCCAGGATCAAAGCAATGTATACATGTATCATTACTCAAGTTGTGGAATAACTATGGTAATTAAAAGTTTTTTGCTACCTTAAAATCATCCAGTTAACATCAACAGTTTTTTAGTGATCCGAGTGCGAAAGACAACTTTTGTGGTACCTACTACAGGGTTTAAATTGACGTTCTAATACTTATTTTTCTTGGACACTGTCAAATATGAGTACCAGATTGCATCATTTAATACCAGCTGAAAATCCGACTTGACCAATGGGCAAAGCTTGAACTGCAAGTGTTGAGTAGTAATCAGATGAAGATGAGATCTAATGCACTTGGTAGATTCCCATATAAAATGCCAGAGAGCTTTGGAATGGCTACACGGTGTTAGTTTTGCCATTGTAATGGCCACATTTGAAAGGAATCTGTCCTCCTGATCCAGATTGCCAAATCAACAGGTTTGACAAAGTCATATTTATTTCAGTCCAGTCGTTCACTGATGGTGTTTTAGGCAGCTGTTTCAAAGTCAACTCATTATTTGGAGCCAGTAGTTCCACTGGGATATAACATTTTGGTCCTCACACACACATGACACTTTTGCGAATGTGTTGTCTCCATCTTTACTTCTTCCTATCATGTAGTCTTTGAAGCTCAGATTTCAATGTGGACACTTTGGATCTTTCCTGCTCTAACGCTGCATGAAGCTCTGAAACCTAAAACGACAAAACAAGAAGGGTAAGTAAATAAGCATTTTGAAAAAAGAAAAACAAATTGAAATGCAGATAAACTGCTGAAGTAGTGCATTCTGCTATCTACCAGCCAGGTTCCTAGTGGATGATACTCATGCCTACATCCTTACAAACTGTGAAGTGGGGTAACAGTGTTTGTTTCAGCCCCAGCAGGAGTAGGTGGCAACGTACTATGACAGTAAAGTGCAGCCCTCATCTGGAAGTGGCCGTCCTTGCCTTGTAATGTAAGGCGTTCTCTCAAAATCAAACATGTGCAGATAGTATTGGCTTCTTATATACGCTTTATACAGCATTTTTCTGCAAGGTATGTTTGAATTTTGAGACTTCTTTAGCACCCTTGAAATGTTATGTAGGATGAGGCTGGTTTAGAGGCAAGGCATCAGTCAAAACAATTTAGAGCACCTCCACAATTCAAAACTTGATGAGAAAAAAATAATGAGTAAATATGCCTGTCATATTTTTTAACAGGACTCTGGAAAGTACTGAGTATACAGTGCTAACACATCAGTGTATGGGTAAAACAAAAAAAATTATATTCTTTATCCCGATGCAAATTTAACATCTATTATATTGTTGCAGTACCTGCTGCCAAAACATAGGATTCAAACTACCTCCAACTGGGCAATCCCTGTAGTCTAGTTGGTAAGACACTGCTCTAGAATTGCCAGGGTCGTGGGTTCGAATCCCACCCGAGTAAAATGCCTGTGATTTTTTTTCACAGGACTAGGGAAAGTACTGAGTATACAGTGCTAGCACACATCAGTGTATGGGTAAACATCCATCATAAAAATGTTATGATCAAATTTAAAATCTGATTTTAGTGATATCGAAACCAAACACACCATACCTCTGTGGTCAGTTCATCTTTCACTGCCGTCAGTTCATCCACTTGTTTCAACACATCAGCTTTGTCTTTCACTGTGAATGAAAAGGCAAACAAATTGTATATTATACAGAATTCTAACTCCTCAAAGCCTTTCGCCAAGAGTTTTTACCAAAAAAAGGGAACACTTAAATACAATAAATGACTTACTAAAAAGAACATTTTATTTGCAACCTCAATGTAAAAATGGCTAGATTAAAATACACCCAAGCACAAAAAAAACAAAATCATACTACAAGATCACACTTTTTCAATTACACAAAAGAGAATCAAGGCAAAGCAAGGCAAAAGTAGCAACTTGCTTAAAGGACACCCAAAACATAAATTGGCGACTGAATGGAAAGTACTCAAGTTTTTTGGGGAAACACAAGAAACAATGCACACACAAAGACAGGCTCTATTGGGGATAAGTAAGAACATCTGATTGGGTACAAGGGCTGACCTACACGTACAGTGTACATGTAGTATAGGGTTAAACCTATACTCAAACAAAGTCCTTGGACTGCTCAAGCAAAATTTCTGGAACTAAACCAAAGCCACTAAAGAAAGAGCTTATAAAACTCTTGTTCAACCAAAGCTTTGAATACTGTAGTGCTATTTGGGATCCTCATCAACAAGTTCACATCAACAACCTCAAAAAAGTTCAACGAAGAGCAGCCAGATTTGTCAAAAGCAATTATCGCAAGACCGGTAGTGTAACGGATATGCTACAGGACCTCAAATGGGATACACTCCAAAGACGCCGCACCATAGCTAGACTTATTACACTTTACAAAGAAACTCACTCCATAACTCCATCCAACATTAGTAATCTTCACTGCAACCAACAGAACAACCAACAACTCGTCAAAGTCATACCCTAAATTATAACACCATCTCATCAAACAAAGACTGCTACCGTCACTCCTCGTATTCAAGAACTATACCAATCTGGAACTCACTCCCGCCACAAGATAAATCAGCCCCTGACGCCAATTAACAATTTTAAGTCACTCCTTGAAAATATACAATTTGAGTAGGGAGTATGCATGCATGAGGGTCTGCACGTTTATAGCCCAGTGGCGGCAGTTTGTGCAGTAAAGACAAGACAAGACAAACCAAATCAATTTGGGATGGTTTGTGTTGGATAGTTTAGCTGTATAGTGGGGACTTCAATTAGCTTTTAAGATAACAATAACCTCTGGCAGAATCTGTGAGGAGTTTGGTATTTGTATTAATTTTTATTGTTCTGCATAATGCTGCATAGTGCTTATACATGTATACCATCATAAACTTGTGTCACTTCAGAGAACATATTCAGTGGATACATGTACTTGAAATAGTTCAGGTCCACTTCCATTATCATTTTTACAACATCGTTTAAATGGTTAAAAACACAAAACCAAGACAGAAATTATTTGAAAATGTATTCACTTACTTTCCCCCTGGGCTAAGATAAAGCAAAGCTGTTTATTTCTCTTCTTAACTTGTGCAAGCTCCTCCTAAAAGAAAATGTAACAAAGATAACCATTATGTTTTTGTTTATAATATTGTGTCAGCAGAACTTTCATACATGAATTTGTTAAAAGGCTATGCTCCCCAATTGGGAATAAGTCTGAAGTTATTGCTTTTAGTGGGCAATCCTATGAAAATGTTGTCCGTTTTCTGCTAAGTTTCTAGTTTTGTTTATTTTCTTTCCATTGTTATCATCATATGTATGTATTTTTGCCATGATCTTGCTGTGTTTTTACCAAAATAAACTCAATTCAAATCAAATCAAATAAACAGAGCACAGGAAAAGATTTCCTAAGATATTAATCTTAATTGTTTATCATTTGTCAAACTACTGCTACGCATCATCATGTCTTAGTGCAATTATTATGATAACATTAACAACTGAATCTTAAGATGAATCTTAATGAGACATCTAAATCGTTGCTGTACTCGCTGCTAAAATATAGTATTTGAACTGTCTCTTGCTACCAGACAAGCTCAGTGGTCTATTGGCAAGACATCTAGTTAAGGCCCGGTCCCACTGCAGCGATAACGAGAACGATAACGATAACGACGCAAAGAGAACGCAGTCCATTGGTTAAATGAGCGTGTGCGTATTCTGCGTGGAGCAATTCAACCAATAGAATGCGTTCATTTTGCGTCTTGATCGTTTTCGTTATTGCTGCAGTGTGACTCGGCCTTTATTTACCACAGCCAGGATACAGAACATTAAAAATACAATGTAATGAACAAACCTTCATTTTTTCTACCGCAGTCTTCATTTCAGTAATTTCATGATCCCTCTGTTCAAGATCATCTTCATGTTGAACTCTCCTTATATTCTCGGCAGCCATTTTCTAAAAAAAAAAAAAACTTCAACACTCATACACGTTCTCATTAGTTTCCAAACGCAATATTTTCAAACAAAAAACTTTGAACTATCCGTCAATAATATATTCCCTCTGAAGCACTTCACAACATTGATCATATTAAAGTTATGCTTTCTGCAGGCAAGACATCCTACAGCGACTCAAATCTCCTCTATTCTCTATGCAGGCAGCCACCTCTGTCATTGTCCCTACAGCAACACCGACATAGCTTCAACACATTTGGGGTTTTACGATAGACATCTCTATGACAACAGCATGGCACAAGTTTTTGCCAACCAAGTATGGAAAACTATTGGAAGTCATAAATGCAAATCAAAAACAGATAGCCACAGTTAACACAAATATTCCGAAATAGTGTTGAAATTATCAGAAACAAAGCCGTCAATCATGGGATGTTGAATTTGGTCACAACATCCGTTTACAATTTCATTTCTTGCTAAGATTCGGCCGACTATTCCAACCAGCTTGGTTTGTTAAACAACAATGGCTTAACAGCTAAAGCCCAGGGCACCACGGCAATTACTGTTGGTACCTCTGCCTTGGCCAGGCCTGATACTTCACGGAGGCAACGGAGGCGATTGCCTCCGTTGCCCCTTGCTAATGCCTTGGTGCCCTTGAAATGCTCTAGTAGAAATTTACAATTTCCTCATAGGGTGCCCTTTGCCAAAGAGAAAATGCCTTGGTGCCCTTGCCTTTTCAAAAATGAAGCATACAGGTTTGCTTGGCTATTGATCTTGTTTGTGCTGCCCAGGATCAGGATGGATGGCAGAAATGAGTTTCAAGCACTGAAAACAAAATTGGTCACACTGACATGACTCACACTGTAATAACCAATCCAAGTTTGGCTTGAATAGCATCAACTAGGCCTGGCTAGCATCAACAAGAACAAGAATGAAAACATACTCTTTTGAATCTAAAGGGAACTTCAACCAAGAATTTGGAGAATGATACATATCACTCAAATTATTGATGCTGGTATTCTTTATAGCTTCAGTACCTGGGTTTGTTTCTTCTTAGTTTTAGTTTCCTCCTTGGTGATAATCTCAGCCACATCTTTATCAACTTTCTCAAAGAACATCGGATCTGGTTCATGTTTCTAGGATCAGAAAAGAGTAAAATGGTTAATCCATGTCAATCCAACTTGCTCCTTCACAATACTTTCACTAATTAATACACATTTTGATGGGGACAGGGGTCGATTTCACTAATGCGTTTTGGTCATCGCAAACGCCGAAATCGATCGCTAAATCTAAAATCCATCGCAACTTAGCGATGGATTTTTAGCCGACGATTTCACTAAAACTTAACGATGAATATACTCGTCGCAAAGTTTTATTTAGCGATGACAATCTTGCGATGACATGTTAGTGGTCGCAAAGTAAAAGTTCATCGCAAACTTATGATACATTGAGCCATTATGTGCTTATAGTTATAGCGGTGTACGTTTTGACGTATAAATTGTCCGTGGTTTAGAGTAAAATGAGTGGCGCTACATTATTTTAGTCTTGCGGTCTTTTACCTGGTAGACTCAGATTGCCGATGACAACTATCAGCGATGCAACTGCAGCAAAGAGCCCCTTAATATCGGTAAAAAGGAGATACTATATGGGTTCGATTATTTTAACCATCATTTTTAGAAAAAAAATAATGTGTAATGTATTGGCAAATTGACAGTGTGAAGCTTGGTATTATTTCTTCCTCCATGGTATTATTAGACAGATATGTCAGAATTTTCATCAATCCCACTGTTACAACAGATTTACGAAAACTGTTTATTAAAATCTAAAATTATAATAGAGGCCATAGGCCTATATATGCTTTAACCCTTTGTAAATGAGTGCCTAAACATCGTCCACAATAGTTCGTAAGTGTGCACCAACATGACAACGATTTACATAAACTGCACAATGCCATTTCATTTCGAGCGACGACCGACGTTTTTGTTGCGGAGAGTTAGCGACATCGCAATTGCGATGGATTTGAGGTTAGCGATCTCATCGCAAGTGTGTTAGCGATGATCGCAAACATAGACATTAGTGAAATCGACCCCTGGCCTGTATAAGAACACCCAAACTAAGCTTCTGAGGTTTGTTTCAACTATCAATTAATTCTCAACTTCCAAACTTCAAAAAATCTTTCGAAAAAATTAAGGAATCAATATAGACAACAAGGGAAACTGACTTGGTAAAAATTTTTTTTTTTAATTAAGCACCTACAAAAATTGGTTTGTTTACATTTTAGAGGTATCTAAGCGACATGAATCGCACAAAAGGGAATAACAATCCTAGCTTGAAGCACAAGAAAAATGCCACAAAAATAATGCTCAACCATGAACTCCAAAAATAAGTTTCTCTCTCAATTTTTTTGGTAGTGTTTGACGATAACATAAATCATACCTTAGGTAACTCTATTTCATCAATGCCTCCTCCATTACCATTACTAGTGGGTGCGGCTTGAAAACTTTGCAAGGATACTGGGTGGGGCTTGTCCTTTCCTTGCATGTGTTTCCTCCTTTCCTTTCGGTTAATAGCAGCAGCTTGATCATCTTCATTCAATACTGGGCCGACTTCATGAACAAACTGTGCAATAAGGGAAAGGTCAATTTACACTTTATATGTCTCGGGTTAGTAACCAAAAGCATGGAGTTTCAGCGAATAATTTGTATTATGAGTAGTTAGTTTTTAATGTTTAATGTCGAAATGGATTGCAAACAATCAATTATATTATGACACTTCACGGTCATTGCTTTAGTACCCTTGAAATGCTCCAGTAGAAACTTGATTTTCTTATAGGGTGCCCTTTACTAGGTAGAAAATGCCTTTGTGCCCTTTCCCTTCGAAAAAAAAAAAAGAAGCATACAGGCCTGAAACCCCCAAATTGTTCGTTTGATTTGGGGCTTCTAACAAGATGTGAGAATGCACAGACTTTTGGGTCATTGGCAATATTGTGTATGTGTTTCATTATTTCTGGACTCACCTGCTGCTGGCGCTCAAACTCCACTTTGCTGGCAAGGATAGCTTTCTGTAAATCATCTTGAAACTGGTCTTGTACATGCTGCAAACAAATAATTAATGAGTAAAAAACAATGAAACTCGTTATGTATAGATCTATCGTAGATGTTTATCGGAGATGTATTGTTTATTGAGAAAATATACCCAAAGACTTCTGGGTAGAAGTCTTTTACTATTTTATTGAGCAATTTTAAGAAATTGCCAAGGAGTTAAAACTCCTTCTCAAATTCTGTGCTACTTCAGAGGGAGCCGTTTCTCACAATGTTTCATACTATCAACAGCTCTCCAATGCTCGTTACCAAGTCAGTTTTTAAGTTAATATTTGTTTTGAGTATTAATTACCAAACGTGTAACTTCCCTTTAACTATCAAGTAGAAGTCAACAAAACCAACATATTATTTAGGTTGTTCTCAGCACTTCATCAGCATAGAAAACAACCTTCAAACAACATGAGCAACCTACCCCCTTGTCTTTTCTTTTCCAGTCCTCCCATTGCATTGGGTTTCCGACCAGGTGATCTAACGAGTTGGCCGGGGGTACGGTTGCATCTACAGACAGTCCAGGGGGAAGATTGAGACAAGAACTTGATGGAGGGCTGCCGACTATTCCTTTTGGAATGGAGGGGATCTTGTTGAAGGCTATATCTCGTAACTATTCATAAGGGGAAACAACAGAGGCATTTTAATTACATGTATAATAAAGCACCTTTCTCAAAATATCTCAATGCCTACAGGTTGTATTTTTAAATAAGGCCAATTAAAAAAAAAACATGTTTCGCGTCCCCGCCCGCTTCCTTTTTACAGGCCGCCTCCTTTTTTATTTTATTTTTGTATGCACATTATTATTTTTTTTTTAAATAGGGTTATTTTAAATGATCTCAGCAAAAACAATCTGAATGGCTTGTCTGAATGCCTCGACTAAATTGTTTCATATATGTTTTGTGTATTTCAGCAGTAGAAAAATAATGGATATTTGACATTTTTAACAAAGAATGGCGGCCATCTTGAAATAAAAAATAAAAAATAAAAAGCCCCTCTTCCTCCTTTTTTTGAAAAACCCGGACGTGAAACATGTTCTTTTTTTTACTCGGCCTAACAGCGTGGCCATGTTTTTTGTTGTTTTATTTACCAAATACTGAAGACCCAGTCAGTCATGTCAGTAGGCCTGGCTGGCTGGGGTTTTGTACTAAAAAAAAACATTGACATTCCCTTTATAATGAAAAGGATAACTTTCCGTATGGCGCCACCACTGTTTCACTAATTTTTACAAAAAGGGATATCTCATTGAGGTAAGTTAGATACTATATTATTTCATATCGAATGAAAAAGTGGTGGCGCCATACGGAAACCTTTTCCACTCAAAATGCAAGGAAAAGTTTCCGTATGGCGCCACTGTGACGTGAGACGGAGTTCACGTCTATTTTGTCTCATTTAATTATTGTGTATTTCTCCCTAAACAAGTAGAAAACTTACCTTTGAGATGTAAAATTTAATTCATGTAAAAACAAGTGATATAGATCCGTACAATTCTCATAGATTACTTTAGTTCTATGCGACGAGATGATCGTTGTATGGGCGCCGCCATTGCACACTCAGTTCATTAATATTCATTAGGTCTAGGACTCGTGATTCGTCATACCAAATAAGGGAGACGCTGTTAGGACTTTCTTTCCTTAAATTAAGCTTGTAAAAGTGCAGAAAGACCTGGGGTTATTCATAAATAAGTTCACAATCATTACTTGTCTTAGTCTCGATTTATAAAACCTTACAACTTTCCTTTTATTAAGGGTTTATTGCAAATGTTGTCTGCTTTTTCGTATCGCGCGAATCCTATTTTGCGTGGCTGCCTTCAGCCAATCAAAAAGCGGTAAGAAATTCGCGGCCTATATAAAGGGAAAGTTTTACAATGTATGTTCAGTTGCTGTAATAGAAGCTGTCATAAATTATCAGGTTAGTGTTGGTTTGCTTATAACTTGAAATGAAATGCACCCAAATTATTGCTTTTTCTTGATTTATTTACGACAAAATGTTTGACGATTGCTGGAAATTATAGTGTCATATTATTTTACATCTCAACACTCAATATAAAAGATTTTTGGCTTTTATTGTGGAACTTTTTGTGTGCTGTATTTTACGTGAATATTGCTTAAATAAATCTCTCTATATAAATATTGTGTGCTGAATTATCGGATATTTTGGGCCACTCTTTACTGAATATCAGGAGAAAATTATCGGGTTATTGTGCATAAATTATGCTAATTATTTAGTCAGTTGCTGTAATAGAAGCTGTCATAAATTATCAGGTATGGGGACAGCGGCAGCAACTCACTCACTCACCCTTAAGTACGAACTCCGCATTTGGAGTTACTCAACAACCGACTCCGCATTGCGAGTCGTAATATCAACTATGCTTTGGGCCGAACGTTAATTTATATACAATGTATCAACTCCGCATCGAGTCATTTAGCTACTATGGGGTCGGCGGAGCCACAGTATAAATCCAGCCGGGGGCTGAAGGTATAGCTTAGGCTAATACTCGTCATAATGACTCCACATCAGTATCATTAACTACTATGGGGTCAGCGGAGCCACAGTATAAATCCAGCCGGGGGCTGAAGGTATAGCTTAGGCTAATACTCGTCAGTAATGACTCCGCATCAATATTAACTACTATGGGGTCGGCGGAGTCACAGGATAGTATTGCAGGCGGGGCTGATACTCGTCATAACTTGACCCGCATCAGTGTTATTATAACTACTTGTTTAACGGCTCAGGGAGTCACGGTTTAATTCCAGTCAGGGACTGAAGGTGGAGCTTGGAGCTACTACGCGTTTAACGACTCGGGGAGTCAAGGTTTAATTCCAGTCAGGGACTGAAGGTATATTAGTTATCATAAGAACTATTAGTACTCGTCATTTACTCCGCATTTTGAGTCAGACTAGATGATTCGGCGGAGTAAACACAGTTAATGGAAAGGGGATCGGCACTAGCCATCTATAACCAGTCCAAGAACTAGAAGAGAGTAATCCCAGCGAGGAGCTGATAATAATATGGGCGGAGTAACACGTCCTACACTTAGTGTGTGCCAGTGGTTTTTATTATAAATGATGTAAATAGAGAGACGTCTCACAGCAGTTTCAGAGTTAATAATTTTGATGGTTTTATGAGTTAAATAAATAATTGTTGAAACTGTTAGACATGTGTCAATTCCAAGTTTTTGAGTCCATTTCTTCACTTAATAATTGTAAGCTGCCTGGTTATATATTTTAGCCCAACGGACTTGGGGAAGTTAAATTTATTTGTATCACGGTGATAAGTGGTAGGAGATACTGTAGAGAGAGACAGCGCCCCCACCGACCGCCGCGTCACACCACCACTTTTTCATTCAAAATGAAATAATATAGTATCTAATTTACCTCAAAGAGATATCCCTTTTTGTAAAAATGAGTGAAAAAGTGGTGGCGCCTTACGTACGGAAAGTTATCCGAATGCAAAATGTAAATTTTGTTTATGAGCACAGAGCCTCAGTTGTTACTTGCCAGCAAGCATGCCAGCAAGCAAGCAAGACCATGCCAGTGCTGTGTAAAATGTGGTGTACTGCTGTCTGTGTGCATCTGAAACTGAATTTACATACATATAGTTAGCAAATCATTCCAATCATCCCAAGTCAAGTCATTGGTGGTCATGGAAACATCACAGCTGTTCGTAAAGAGGGTCCTACTACTTGCCGTCAACTCGCCGTCAACTCACTTGCGCCGTCAACTCGCCGTCAACTCCTCCAATATACATTTAAAATCCACAAAAGAAACATAAAACTGTAAAGTATCAGCTCAATCAAAGAGAATTCGCGAAAGTTTTAGGTCATATTTCGGAATAAAAATTGAGTTTTTTTCGCGTGAAAAAATTATCTCGAAACAGCAAAACCGTCGGCCGCCATCTTGCTTTTTCACATTGATTAGTCTTGGCCCAAGATGTCAATGATTGGTACTTTTTTTTTATCAACACAAAGTCGTTTTTGTGAATGAATTTTTACCGAAAACCATGAGAAATATGTAGTTTAGCCCAGACTTAACACTTCCGTGTCCCATTTATAAATTTTTCATGTAAATTTAATGAGTTGACGGCAAGTAGTAGGACCGCGTAAAGACAATCATAGCAATCCTGGCAATCAATCAATCAACGTCATACTAAAGAACGTCGGGGGGGGGGCTCTTCATAAAAGTCATAAGCTTATCTAAGCTGTCTGCCCCAGTAACCAGAACCACCGTCTCCTCCCCAGTTGTGTGATGGCGTCGGTGGATTCAAGTAAGTTCAAGTAAGTTTATACTCATAATGATAAAAAACAATGGTCAATCAATGACAATTGACATGGCCCAGATGGGTCAGTTTTAGTTAGATGTGGGAGGATAACCAAAAAGGAAGTAAACCATGCATGCAGGGGAGGGACTGAACATGGATGGGGGTAGAAGAAGTCCATTGATAACCCCTGGGCTGGGAAGAATGCAATACAATAATTATGGCAACAACAAATAAATGAATACCTCAGCCGCTTGCTGTTGTTGTTTGTTCTTCTTTTTCTTAATGCGTTTCTTGGCATTGGCATTTGTCCCGTCACCAGACGCTGCCGTGGATTTGCCATCTTTGTTCCCCTTGCTGGGCTGCCTCTGCACACGGTTTGCTTTACCATCCTCGTCTGAATCGTTCCCAGGAAAATCAGACGAGGAGTCCATGACATGAAGAATGTCGAACCGCGAGGACAGACGAACGGACGCCATTTTGTGTCTTAAATTAATTAAAAGGTGGAGATTGGGGTGATTCAGGTTTAAAGAAAATCTGGGGTCAGAATAGGTTTGTTTCCTCTGTTGTCTAACAACACAGAGCAATACTGACGACTGCTGACGACGGAATAGCTTTTACTCGATTGTCGTAAGGTTGACAGGGGGGTTGATGTGACAATGAATACGACGACAGCGATTAAAATGTTGCGTGAGTTTATCACTGATCGGGGGTTCCCAAACTTTTGATTTGAAGTGCGCCACCTTTTGACACATTTAATTGTATTATTCTTACTTTTTGTTTACACGACCAACGACCATGAACGTGATCCTGCTGCTGCTGAGTCAACCAACGTTAACGTAAACGGGTAAAGAAAACAGCATGAAAACATAAAATGGGTACAACAAAATAAGTGTTTATTAAATTCCTGGGGGAAAAAAAGAATAATTGTTTTTCTTGCTTATTGTTACCATGTTGTTACCTACCACCAGCCTGCTCTGAATAAGTGGCTCAACTCTCACCTGGGTTGTTGGCAGAGAGGCCGTCTCAACAGACCAAGACTCAGATGTTACTAATTAGCTGTTCCGATCCAGTCGGAACAGCTATTGTTTTCGTCGAGATTTTTATTATTTTTATTATTATTATTATTATTATTAGCTGTTCCGATCCAGTCGGAACAGCTATTGTTTTCGTCGAGATTTTTATTATTTTTAGCTGTTCCGATTGTTCCGATCCAGTCGGAACAGCTGTTGTTTTCGTCGAGATTTTTATTATTTTTATTAGCTGTTCCGATCCAGTCGGAACAGCTATTGTTTTCGTCGAGATTTTTATTATTTTTAGCTGTTCCGATCGTTCCGATCCAGTCGGAACAGCTATTGTTTTCGTCGAGATTTTTATTATTTTTGAGAATTGCCTCGGGTAACCGTGACCCCGATTTAACCTCTACTTCCGGGTCAACCGGAAGTGGGACCATATCTGAAGAGTTACACAACCGATTTAATTTTTTTCCTTAGGCATTAATATTAATTTGTTGGGGAAAATCCGTGACCCCATTTTGACCTCTTCTTGTGTGTCAACCGAAAGTGTGACCACTTCTCAAGAACTACACAACCGATTTTCAAACTTTTTTTAGTTATAGACTACTTGGGCATTAAATATTAACTTTGAAAACTTAGACCCCCATGTTGACCTTTATTTCCGGGTCAACCGGAAGTTGTACCTTATCTCAAAAACAACCCAACCGATTTTCAGACTTTTTTCAGTTAGTGGGCTCCTTTGGCATTGGACAATCGCATCGGGTAGGTATGACCCCATGTTGACCTTTATTTCCGGGTCAACCGGAAGTGGGACCTTATCTCAAGAACTGCACAACCAATGTTCAAGTTCTTTTCAGTTATAGACCCTTTGGGCTCTAAAGATTGAACTTGGATTATACCTTGACCCCAAATTGACCTTTACTTCCGGGTCAACCGGAAGTGAGACCATATATAAAAACGGAACAGCTCTGTGTTTGTTCACAAACACTTGATGTCTAGTTATTATTATTATTATTATTATTATTATTCTTTGTTTCCGCCTAAAACCCCATAGCGTTTGTACAGCGTTTTTGTTTAGGCCCCTACTACTCCTAAAGTATAAGGATAAAATAGTTAAATCAAATATTCATTCATTAACTACGTGGTCTTCATTTGAATTTTTAATTTGTAAACTTGATGCAGTCACTTTCATGTTATTGTGAAACATTCTCTTTGGTAATACAACACAGTATGTACCTCAATGAGTTGTTGACTTCTTGAGAGGAGTCTATACTATTTTGTTTCCTACCCGCGTTCTGGACACACAAAGTACGGAGGTTTGAGATTTTCGTTAGAACGTGCGTTAAATTTGTCCTTGTTTTTCTAACCGCGTTCTGGACCAATTACTCTGTGATGGGTTTTCGTTAAAACGAACCCAATTAGATGGGGTTACTGACGACATCGACGTCATCGTCAAAAACCCCCTTAAGGCATCTAATACTACATTTCAACCCTACTTAATAGTTATAGGCGTTAGCAGTTCATATTTAGTGATGCACACATGTAAAAAAACCACCATTTTTACATCGTGCCCTTCTAGCCTAGTGGTCATCAGTCGCGACTACACATCTGAGAATTGCGAGTTCGAATCTCCGTCCGAAATCAATATTTTTGTATCCCCCAAAACTAAAAATATATTTCTTTTTGTAATAATATTTAAGTTTGATTCTTATCTTTATATCGATAGTGTTGCCTTTTCTTTTTCTCAAAAAATGTTAGCCCAACATAACCTGTGTGCATGCATGACACGATGATGTTTAAAAACACAGTAAGCGAAAAATGGTGATCATAAGCGCAGAGTTTGGTGGTTAAGAGTTCTGTGAAATCAACTTGTACTAGATCAAACATCAAACCACCGACCCAAAAAAAATTAAAAATCGTAATTAATTTACCACGTGACCCATATTTGCATATTTAATTGTACAAGGGGACAAAGTTGTTGGAACTTCCTGTTGATGCTGACATCATGAGAACATCAGCATAAGTATTGGAATTGCACTACCTATTAAACCACTTGGAGTGTTCAAGGAGTCCAACACGTCAGTCTAGAGTCCAACTCTGATTGTAAAAATCAATTCAGGCATCATCTTCAATTTATTTTTATGCAACAAGCAAAGTTATAAATTTTCTGATTTTATTTCAAAGGGTAACATAAATGGCTGTTAGCAAACGGTTTCCAACAAAAACTACATGGTGTACGTGCACAATACTCTTACTGGCCTCAAGCATTTACCTCTAGATAATAAATCAAGCATTCAGTTCAAAATGATAAAAGTTTGTTATTGCCACATTATTCAGCGAACCATGAATCATACACAGCTACTATTCACAAGAAAATCTGGGTGTGGAGGGTAACAGACAGCAAGCACACAATGGAACCGAAGTTTAACAATGACAATACCAAAAGTGCAATCGTCAGCCGTTGAAGTTTATTATACATGGGGCTGATGGTGATCAAAAGGATAAAGATCTGTTGTCGATCCAACCGCCCACTTATATTCAACGTACCATGAATCTGGGACCATATGCACAAAATAAAATATTCAAAAGAATATCCATATAATACATTTGTCTGGTGTATAAACTGATGTCCCAGCCATGGGATTTTCGTGTGTTTTTGCTGGATTCCTCGCTCCCCAACCAAAGTGACTACAAAACGTCTCTAATGGATAACAATGGTATATTTCGACACGTTTTTTTTCCCAGCAAGAGTTGTGGGGCCCATTTTCTCTAGTATTTATTTTCATCACACAACTAGTGTTCCATTTTATGTTTTATTATAATGTTGGGTATTTTGTTTATCTGTTTCATTTAAATATATGGTTAAGTTTTATTTTACGCTAACTGTTTTTGTGTTTGTTCTTCCTGTAATTTTGAATTGTTTTGCCGCTACATAAGATTACACCCACTAAATAGAATTGCTTACATTGCTTTCTTCTTTAGAAAAAAAGGGGGGAGGGGGTCCGTACTCGTTAAGGTTTGCTTTTTATGGGCCCCTCCATCCCCTACATGTGTTTTGCATTGATTTTTAGTTTTTGTTTTCTATTATTGTACGATTGCATTTGCTTGTAATAAATTATTTATGACCTTCTGTGTAGACTAAGCAAGTCTCGCGTGTATTTGAACTTGCGGGACCATTATGTTCCAAACCTTATGGAGTTTTACGTGGGACATTTTGTTTCGTCCATTATTTTAGTTTAACGTAGTTTATGACCATGAATATTATAATTGTTGGAAATGTAATACTAGTTAACAAAACGTATACAAGTAAAATCCTTTCAACAAAAGAAATCCTACGTTCGGGATGTCAACTTCCTGAGATAAATTATCACAGGAAGACGACATCCTAATTTATTTTTAGGATGTCGACTTCCCGAGATAAATTATCACAGCAAGACGACATCCTACTTTTGGGATATCGACATCCCGAGATAAATTATCACAGGAAGACGACATTCTTCTTTTGGAATGTCGACTTCCCGAGATAAATTATCACAGGAAGATGACAACTGACGTTTAGGATGTCGACATACCGAGATAAATTATCACAGCAAGACGACATCCTACTTTTAGGATGTGGACATCCCGAGATAAATTATCACAGGAAGACGACATCCTACTTTTAGGATGTCGACATTCCGAGATAAATTATCACAGGAAGACGACATTCTTCTTTTAGAATGTCGACTTCCCGAGATAAATTATCACAGGAAGATGACAACTGACGTTTAGGATGTCGACATCCCGAGATAAATTATCACAGCAAGACGACATTCTTCTTTAAGAATGTCGACTGTTTGTAGTTATAAGACTCCTTGGGGATAGGAGACAATTAATTTGGAAAAACCGTGACCTCAATTTGACCTCTACTTCCGGGTCAACCGGAAGTGGGACCATTATTATCTCAAGAACTACTCAACCGATTTTCAATTTGTTTTCACGTACAGACTCCTTGACATTAATATTGACTGTGAAAACTCGTGACCCCATGTTGGCCTCTACGTCCGGGTGAACCGGACGTGGGACCATACGCCAAGTGCTATACAACCGATTTTCAATCCTGTTTGTTCAGTTTTATCCTCCTAAGGCATTAAAAATAAACTTTGAAAATCCATGACCTCAAGTTGACCTCTACTTCCGGGTCAACCAGAAGTGGCACCATATTATCTCAAGAACTACACAACCGATTTTCTAACCTTTTTTCAGTACAAATTCCTTGGGCGTTAGAGATTAGCCTTAGGTTACCGTGACCCCATGAAGTGGCACCGTAACTCAAGACACTGTACAGTATTTTTCAAACTTTTTTTCAGTTATAGACTCCTTGGTAATGTTAACACATAATCAACGCAAAAGAACACGGAACAGCTTTGTGTTTGTTCACAAACACCTAATGTCTAGTTAATTATTGTAAGCCCTCAAGGGAAGTTGGAGAATCACTAATATTACTTAATTCGATCAAAAGTTCACTGCCCTGGAAGGGGGATCAACTTAATTGATATCCTAGAATGGACCAATCCAATCTGTCGAGAGGGGGGGGGGGCAGTCATTATTTTGAGAAGTTTACAGGAGTTTTTCCAAAAAGAATTTAGTATTTGATGATGTTGTGAGTTAATAGGAACTGAGAGAATGTCAAATCTGATTAGACAATAATAGTTGTGCAATAGTTAAACAAGTCACTTTGATTTACACATTCATTGGAAAAATGAACAAAAGTATAAAATAAAATAAACAATTAAAATACATTGGTCCTGTTTGTGTGTGCCCTTGCGCGCCCGGCCCTGGGACAATTAAAAGGCGCAGGTGTTGTCAACAAGCCCTAAACGGCCTAGACCATGGACTGGGGCGCTGTATTCCTTTTTCGAAATGTTGAAATTTTTCTGTCATACTAGCAGAAAACGTTAAAATTTCGAAAAAGGAATACAGCGCCCAAGTTACTATAAACGGCCCTACTTTTTCTGGTAACTAATGCTGTACAGCTTTTTGGGGAACTACTAAAAAAAGCAAACAGTTATTAATTGATAATATGGCAAGTGCCTTGATCGTTAACCAGATTTTTTAATTCCAAGCTTAACATTTTAAGGCACTTGACAGGTATAAATAATTACTCAAAAATTTTGATTTAAAATTCAATAGGTATTTTGATGGGGGTCGAGAAAGTTTCAAGCTTTCATTTGAGCCATTGCTCGAAAAAGTCCGCCAATTATTAGTAGCAGTGAAATAAAGTGCTCAAAATTAGTTTTTTGTCGGGATCCCGAAAATAATATCACGTGACTAATCTTATGTGTTTTATAAACGTTTTGGATTTTTGTCATGGTTCCTGACCATAAAAAGTAAAAGTTAAACTTTTTTTCGTCAGAGCGGGTGATACTCTTTGAAATACCATTCACTCAAAAAAATCTATTTTTTAATGTTTGGGGCCAAAAATCTGACATAGATCTTTAAACTAATTTTGACACAGTGCCGCAAGTTGCAGCCAGCGGCAAGATGGCAACCGCAAGAAAGTTGCGGCCCTGTGCGAAAACTTTATTCATTCAGTGAAACCCATGCAGGAAATTGATTGCACTAAACACATCCCCCTACACCATGTCAACATTTTCACGCACATAGAGCGCCAGCCCTGCCCCGTGCAACTTAAGTAGGATTATCCCAGTTCGCTGTTGCATTAATTTGCAGAAACATTAGGCCGTGTCCGAAACGGCGACTTCGGCTACAGCTACGTCTAGATCAGCGCGTCTACCAGTGTTGAAGAATAGGCAGACGCGCGCGATCTAGCCGTAGCTGTAGCCGAAGTCGCCGTTTCGGACACGGCCTTAGAAAACTTTCTTGTGTGTAAAGTTAAAAGGCGCCCTCATTTTGTGAGACTCGCTCAAGACTTGCCAGCGCATAATTCGAAAAAAGTGTGCGCAATTTCCAAACTTCCTCGATTATTTGCTCGAACTTGCGCAGTTAAGTTTGAACTTGCGCGAACAACTTATTTGCGCTCAAAGAATTAATTTGCTCAACTACATGTGCAAAACTCCGTGTAGTTTTTCGTATCACACCACACAGTTTTCAAAGCAGCCGGCCAAGCTCGAAGGAGGGTGCACGTAGAATTTGGGCATCCGTCGTAAACAAACAAATGCCTAAAAAGATCACGAATTGTTCATCGTGTGGTAAGTTAAATGGTTAAACGTCTTCATTCCTATCCGCTATAATGTTATTGTTAAACAACGGGGTCATATAATAATTAAATTTAGGTAAATTATCGTTGAGCGTTGAGGAAAGTGCTTTATGTCGGCACTTTTTTAATTTTAGTCAATGAATCAGTTTATACCTGGCCTACTCTGTGTTGTGTAGGTTGTGTGTGTGTTGTGGTATAATAAGGGAATCAAGAGGTGAAGGTGTGTGGTGAAGAGGTTTTCAACTAGTTGTTTAAACCCGCGCCGAGGCCTGGTTCTTGATAAATTTACCGAGACAAAGTCGAGGTAAATTATTATCAATTATCACTTTGATTCCCATTCATATTATAAATATTAAATACCTTTTCGGTGAAAAAACATCAACACTTTTACTTTAGTCAAAATCTAAAATAAATGCAAACATTTTAATTGTTCAATGATTTCTTTCAACACAACACCCCTCCAGCTATGAAATGGTAAGGCCTAGAGTAAACAACTCCTTATAAGGAGATGCTGTGCCCGTCGCGCGTATTGCGTGATGTGGCACAACCGTTCCAGCCGTTGCTCTCGACCAATAGGAATGAAGAAACTGTCTTTATAAGCACAGGTGTAAGCTCGTGTGTCACGACCATGTTTCAACACTTTTTACTGGTCATTATCAACCAAAGGTTTATCCCGACGTGATGCGCTCTCTCCACCAATAGGAAGAGCGAAACTGTCAGAGGTTATGCAATTGCAAGACTTGTCGCTTGCTGCAATGGCATCGTTGGTGACGGACGTGGAGATGGCAGAGTGGAATTTGTATTTAAGCCGGCAAACAAAAAATATGTCTGAAAAGACACAACAGCTTACGTGTATTAGTGCACAATTCGGGAATCGTGCACAATCAATTATGATGTGTGGAAGAAATGGCTTAATTTAAATTTGTTGAGATACTGCTGGGTGAGGTTTTCCTTTAATTTTCCAGTGATTTGCTGGAAAATAACTGTTGCTGGAATGCTTGTGTGGTGTCATTTCGTCACCGTTTTCACGTCAGGACAATATTGTAAAAAAAATGATAACAAAACTCATTTTGATTTTTCTTTTGTGGTTTTGAATTAGTTTAATGGTATCAAAATACGTGCCAAATAGGGTCCGGTGTCCACAAGCACTGCGCATGCTCAGCGGACACTATTTAGAATCAAACGCTTTTTGGCATTTAACACCTGCATATGCCCTTTTCTTAATTGTTGAAGGAACTAGATTTGTTAGTTTAGAGCATCTGAGCCTCCCACCTTCTTTCTCTATACGCACTTTTTACTTGCATTTAACAAAATTGCACAAATTCATTTATAAAATAATAAAAAAGCAGAGCACATTGTAAGTGTTTCACAGTACTGGAAGCACCGCACACCGTTCCCCATCTAGATGCTGAGCAGGCTTTGATGAGAACCCACTATGGGTATGTTCAGACAGCGTACTAAGTTAGACCCGAACTGGTTTAACTTCTACGAGCAGCAGTGGGTGGTCGTAAAAATTAAACCCCTTTGCGTTCAGACAGCACTGAGTTAAACCCGATCCGGTTTATCTTTGGTTTTAAGAGGTCAAAGCAAACGCGATCCCTTTACTCTATTAAACATCCTGTTAATTGGCATGTTCATTGGTCACCATGTGTTTACATAAAGATTACAGAGGTCAACTGGTCATCTGTTGTGAGTTAAACCGGATGTGGTCTTTTTTATTCTGTCCACACACAGTGTTAAAAGATAAACCTGAAGCAGTCTAAAGATAAACCCCCTCCCTGGACGGTTTATCTTTTGTGGGTTGAACTCAATTCGGACTAACTTTAGATCCGTTCAGACACACTGAGTTGAACTCGATCGAGTTGAACCATGAGTTAAACCAACTTTAGTACCGTGTCTGAATGCACCCTAAAGATAAACCCCCTCCCTGGACGGTTTATCTTTTGTGGGTTGAACTCGATTCGGACTAACTTAAGAACCGTTCAGACACACAGAGTTGAACACGATCGGGTTGAACCATAAGTTAAACCAACTACATGTAGTACTGTGTCTGAACGACCTCATAGATGTAGATGTAGATCGTAGTTCCTTCCTAATTTCTATATCTAAGGGTAGCACCTTGTTGAATGGTGGTAGGGCATCAGTATACAATTGTTGCACGCTGTGATGGGGTCCATGGCGTTTTGTACACCCGAGGGGGGAAATGGCACCCGAGGCAAAGCCGAGGGTGCCATTTTCCCCCGAGGGTGTACAAAACCCATGGACCCCAATCACAGCGTGCAACAATTGTTTTGTTATACCTTGGTAACATTATTATTTCTCTTCTCGAAGTTCTGTTGTAATCTTAAACATTTCTCCGGAGTATTCATTGTTTAATTAGCAGACGAACAAGAAACAATTCCTGACAGTTCCCTCGAACACCGGTGTACATCACTTTTTATGTTACCCGGCGCGCTGTGCATTACGAGTAGTGCGCATCTTAAGCCATGATACATGCGTATTTGTTGCACGGCACGTGATTGGTTCTCGACCAATCAAACTTCACAATTTGTACAGAGGTATAACAATTTCAGTTGTTGTTGTTTTTTAAAAGGGAGGATTAAAATTATATACAATGTTTGTTTGGTAGTCACGACTAAAATTATTGGCCATTATAAGTAAAACAGCTTTCAAAGCATTTTGAAAAACATTTCACTCTGCAGTAATGTTGTATGCAAACAGATATCAGTTTTTATGCCCCAAAGTTGAATCTGAGAAGCCTTACTGTAGTGTAGTAATGTTTCTTAGAGTGTGTATATTTTGCCTGCGCAGTTGGACATTTTTCTGTAAGGTCAAATTTTAGTATTCAGATAGCATTTCCTTGAGAGGAATATTAAAAAAAAAAAACGTAAAGTCCTACATCTGTTAAAAAAATTAATGAAAATCCCTTAAAAACTGGTGACTGAATGTCAAATTGTTTTTTTTCCCAATTTTTTTTTTTGGACTGTTGATATGAACCAGCCACTAAAACTAGCTTTTACTAAATCCATCTTCATTACTTTTGAATGTTGACAGAGAGCTACATGAAGTAAATAACTGTGGAAAGAGCACTGTTCAACAATGGTTATCAAGAAGGTTTGTTGCATAGGAGCAGGTTATGTTGGTGGACCAACATGTACAGTCATAGCCTACAAGTGTCCAGAGGTGACAGTGACAGTTGTTGACTTGAGTCAAGAGCGAATCGACCAATGGAACTCAGAAGACTTCAATCTTCCTATATACGAGGTAGAATTTCTTTTTGACATTTAAATATTTCCAAGACCTGACAATTTCAAACAGCTAACACATTGTAGTAACTAGTTAATGAATTTTGATCGATCAGTCAGTTGGACCATTAGACAAAAAAAAAACTGTAAAAGAGATTAGATTTTGTGGTCATTAACTTTTGGAGTACATGTATGTAACAATTGACTCCTGCTTTTGATATAAAGGACAAAAATAGAAACAGCTAAATGCAAACTGCTCACCAACCAAAATGACTTTAGTGTATAAATGCAATTTTTGTTTAATGGTCTATGTTTTGACCCAGCAGAGTCTAACAGAAACTAATTACCATTAAGGGTCCCTCTACCTACCCTGCCAACTACAACCTGCAACCCTGGAATGTATTGTGAACTGCATGCTATTTTCACCTTTTACCAAACAAGCCTAAAGCTAGATTCAAATCTTCAGATTACTTTCAAAATTCCGTAAACTAAATTTCTTTATATGACTCGACACATTCACAATAACAATTTGGATGTAATCTGATACAAGTTTGTTTTCACATGAATGTGAGTGACTGATACTTGGTAGGTATGAACAACTATCTGTTACCAGAGCTATTCATAATTTGCAGATTGGGAAAAACAAATGCAAGCGTTTTAAAGGATTTGGGTACTTTGTTTTAACACAAAACATAATGTCCACAGATTTATTTTAACTTGCTCAGTTTGACGATAATGATGGTAGAAAGCTTCCCTTCAAATATTACTTGCTGAGGTGCTGTAGTAATTATTTTGCATGTAAAAACGTATTGTTATGGTTAGATACCATAACTGGTTAATACGTTTGTACGTATGCTAAAACTAACACTAAAAAAATTGTTGTGACTTTTTTTACTAAATTCTCAAAAACTGCAGCACCTCAGCAAGTAATATTTCAAGAGAAGCTTTCTGCTACCATTATCTTCAAACTGTTTAAGTTTAATGTAAGTCTGTGGACATTGTGTAAAAAGTACCCAGACACTTTGTAATCACTTTAGAGGTTTTGATAACCTTTGAGACACGTACTTCTAGTTTAAAACTTCAACAGACCATTAAAATTAGACCTCAAATAAAACCCTAAATCTGCTATTATAAAACTGAAGATTACAAAAAAGAAGATTCACCCCCAAAAATATGAAGTAATATGCCAGCCTACATGTATGAGTTTGTAAGGCATCAAATGAAAAAAAAAGTCAAGCAGGGCTCTCCCCACCAGGATTTTTTCAAAATGTTAAAATTCTGGACTATTTCTTTAATGTTTGGCTGAAACAACTAAATTGAAACAAGGTCGTTGGAATGTTTTCTACTTATCTTGGTTTTAAAAGCTCTACTGTGCAATCTCGAGCATTCTTTATGGTTTCTCTGTTGATGGATAGCTAGAAAGACTCTGCTTTGGTCAAAATTTCAGGACATTCACTATTTTTTTGCAAATAAATAGTTTAGACACCAATGCATGTCTAGTATGAGCAGACTTTTGAATCAAGACCTCCACAAAGTTATGCGTGTCCTTTTCATGTTACAAAAGCTGCCAAAGTTTAAATTAAGTACTGCTTTTAAAGAAAGTTTTCCAGTTTGTGTTCATCAGCAGTCACATACTGACAGTTGAAACCAGTTGAGTCTAAAAGTGACTAAAAATGTAACAAAAGTTACTATGTATCTTTGCCGCCCCCCCCAAAAAACAAAAAAAATACAAAAAAAACCCCAAAACACCAACAGTAGCAATAAAAAAGTCTTTTGTCATCACAATTGTGTATGATGCATGTAAAGATAATGTAGCGTTTCTTATGATTCTGATTTTGTAGCCGTCTCTGGTAGAAGTGGTCAAAGAATGCCGTGGTAGAAACCTGTTCTTCTCAACAGATATTGATACTGCTATACAAGAAGCTGATCTTATCTTTATCTCTGTCAACACACCCACCAAAACATTTGGTCTTGGAAAGGTAAATCATGTTTTAAAAATAGATTTTCATTAAAATTGTACTGTTCTCTGATTTAAACTCTTTAAGTTATAGGAAAATAACAGGATTGGTTATTTAGGTAAAAACATATTTCATCTGAAAAGTTAAAGGCACTGGACACCTTTGGTAATTGTCAAAGACCATTCTTCTCACTTGGTGTATCCCAACATACATGTATGCATCTGAAAAAGTTTGAACTCAATTGGTCTTCGAGATAATATTGGAAGAAAAAATACCCTTGTCACACGAAGTTGTGTGCTTTCAGATGCTTGGTTTCGGGACCGTAAAATCTAATTCTTCGGTCTCGAAATCAAATTCGTCGAAAATTACTTCTTTCTCGAAAACTACATTTCTTCAGAGAGAGCTGTTTCTCACAATGTTTTACACTATCAACAGCTCTCCATTGCTTCTAAAAAGTGAGGTTTTATGCTAACAATTATTTAGAGTACGGTAATTACCAATAGT
The DNA here is from genome assembly GCF_902459465.1 of Asterias rubens. Lineage (NCBI taxonomy): Eukaryota > Metazoa > Echinodermata > Asteroidea > Forcipulatida > Asteriidae > Asterias > Asterias rubens. The sequence goes on along the minus strand of NC_047071.1, from coordinate 7,941,740 downwards.
GTCCACTGCCTCTAAAATCATTAATGGATTACAAAGTTAATACTATCACAAATACCAGCATAAATCCTACAAAGAAATATTCTCATTTCCAATACTGTTAAAGGGATGTACATATCATGTATACCTTTGGTAAATACTCCTAAAGCAATGGCCATGTCTGAACGCTTGCTTGGTAATTAGCACGGGAGAGCTGTTGTTATTGGAAGTTTAGAAACTACCCCATTTGAAGTAGTGTACGGTAGTTATAGAGAAAGAAGTACTATTACACCCCAAAATTGGAATTTGAGAAAAGCTTCAATCATGAAAGATAAACAAAGGTATTTTTTCATTAATTAGTTTCTTGCAACTGCAATGACCAAATAATCCCAAGTTTTCACAGGTTTGTTTATTTTATGGATATTTTGGGCTACACAAAACCTCATTTTGAGGATTGTAGTCTTTGGCAATTACCCAAAAAACACATACATTTTGTAAACACTGCCTTAAGAGCTCAATTCTTTTTTTGAAGTCCACCAAGGGCGAAATTATTTGTGTTTTTAAATTACGGGCCTTTGCTTTTAAGTGCAAGCTTCAGACATGATGCCAGGTTTCCAAACTGCTCATGTTATGGGGCAATGCAGTAAGTTGTAAGGCCTTGTTACCTGTGTTTTTTTTTCTCTACTCCTTGTCTGAGATCAATGCACAGTGGGTAATTTTTTTATTTATTCTAGGGAAAATCTGGGCTGGACGCCACAATAGATTTTGCCCAGATTGGTGAGCCAAAAAGTGAGTCCACATCCAAGTTAGTTTTCATTTGATTATTATTACAGGGACGAGCCCCAGACTTGAAGTACATTGAGAATGCATCAAGAAGAATAGCAAAGATCGCTGATACGGATAAGATTGTTGTTGAGAAGAGTACTGTACCAGTGAGGGCAGCAGAGAGTATTCAGCGCATCCTTCAGGCCAACAACAAACCAGGCTGCTCATTTGAGGTATTTAAAAACTCTACATGCCCTTTTCATTCATTCATTCATTCATTCACTTTGATTAAAAATCCAACTGGCAGCACGAAGCTGAATAATGTGGCATTACAATATAAAAATATTGATAAAAGTTGGATATTCATAAACCTTCATTTCTTCATTGAACATAATGAGACAGCAAGCTACATGGAGGTTCAAACTAGACGCTACAGTATCAGATACAGTACAATCTATATCAACCAGCCTGAATGTACAATTTACAGTGAGTTTAACGGCACTGGACACTATTGGCACTGGACCCTACTCAAAACAAATTTTAGCATAAAAACTTACTCGGTAACAAGCAACGAAGAGCTGTTGATAGTATAAAACATTGTGAGAACTGGCTCCCTCTGAAGTAATAGCTGTTGAGACAGAAGTAATTTCTCACTCATATAGTATTTGAATTTGATTTTGAGACCTCGTAGTTTGATTTTGAGGTCTTGAAATAAAGCATCTGAAAGCAATCAACTTGTGCAACAATGGCGCTTTTTCTTCAATTATTATCTCGCAACTTCAACGACCAATTGAGTATAAATTTTGTGCATACAAATGTTGAGTAAAACCCAAGTGAGAAGACTGGTCTTTTGCAATTACAAAAGATGTCCAATGTCTTTAAACTCTTTATACACTTTTGGGTGACATAAAAAAAAAACAAGTAGGGGTCTACCCTGTAATAAATTTATGTGAGCTGTTTTAAATCCGGCATCTTTAAATTTTGTTCAAGCAAAATACCACCAGCATACATAGTAGACCATGTTCATGCTTTTTCACCATAAGCTGTGATACTATGGCTACATACCAGTAAATATGAAGTCTCTTTTGGTTGATTAAAGGGTACTTGCAGTGCAACAACTTACAATGCAACCTTGATTTAGTTTTTTCTTATAATAATTTCATGGCTCATTAAATTAATTGTTTTGGCTGGATGCAAAATTGCATTGAAATTGTACAACAAAAACAACATTATTTAAAGACTTTGGACACTATTGGTAATTGTCAAGACCAGTCTTCTCACTTGCTGTATCTTAACATATGCATAGGATAACATACTAGTGAACATTTGAGGTCAATCGGTCATCGAAGTTTCGAGATAATAATGAATGAACAAAATACCCTTGTCACACGAAGTTGTGTGCTTTCAGATGCTTGATTTCGAGACCTCAAATTCTAAATCTGAGGTCTCTAAATCAAATTCGTGTAAAATTACTTTTTCTCAAAAAGTACTCCACTTCAAAGGGAGCCGTTTCTGACAATGTTTTATACTATCAACCTCTCCCCATTACTTGTTACCAAGTAAGGTTTTATGCTAATAATTATTTTGAGTAATTACCAATAGTGTCCACTGCCTTTAAAATGGCAAAAATTGCAAATCCCAGGCAAAGTACAAGAGAAATTCTTAAAATATTCAACAATGGAGAAGGCTCCATTAAAAATCTCCCTTCAAAAGTATATCAGATTAAATGCTGGAAAACAAACAATCATTAGGTTCAATATCAAAGTGAAAAGTAAACTTTGGACACCTGTGCATGGGGTACAGTGGAGACTTGTATGGGGTGCTATGTAATGTGAACTGTGACTGTTCATGTAACAGCATTTAGACAGATGGTCAACCTTGCAAGCTAATGAGGGATGTGTAGTTCACATTTTAAAGGAACAAGTTTTCCAAGCACAGGAAATGTTCAATTTTGTATGTTTGATAAAAGCAATGCAGGGTCAGTCTACATGTATGTGTGGTGTTGGATTATTGTTGTTTGTCAAAAAGGGATAAATCACCAAGCATGCCAAGCCAGATTAACACACTGACTTGACATGATACTTGCACTGGTTGTGTCACAGTGTACACAAATTCTTGAATAGTATCTTGCAAGGAATTATTTGGCCATGGCACTACACAAACTGTTTGAACATGTTGAATGGTTTAGAGGAACTGTTGTTGCATCACAAAAGACTGCACACTGTGTAAATATTGACTGTGTGGGTTGTACCCCTTCAAGGATCCAATAGAACTCACAATAGGATTAAATGGGTTGGATTAACATAATGCACAGAAAAAACAAAGAAAACGATTTCATCCAGCATTTTTGCATGGCAAAATATTTTGACTGACAAAAATTGTGCACACGGAAAGGTGATATGGAGTAGCAAATGATGATTTGTGGGTAGCAACTGACCATAGCATTTTGCTCTGTTGTGCAAGGAAAATCGTTCACTTGTGTATTATGTCAAAAACATGTCTGTCTACGTGTTCAATTTAGGTATGAAAACAAACTATTTCCCCAAACCTAGCAGATCACACGTTTTCATCAGATATTTTTGTTTTTTATTTTTTATTTATTGTATAAACAACAAAATGACCATCATTAGTATAGCTGAAAGGGCCACTTAACAATTGCACAAATATTTAGTACATGACAAAAACAAAAAACAGTCACACATTAAAGGGCAATATAGAGTAAAAAGAACAAAATTTACAAAACCCTTCATTAAAACTATGGAGCATTCATTAAAACTAGAAATATGCTGTGGACACACAAGTAACAACATCACATGCAGGCATATTTTTTTACACACTATGGACACATCAGATCAAACCTAAGAGGATGCTATTACATTTACAGGTACCATCATAATTATGTAGGTTGCACTGGCAGCAGAGCCGGGGGTAGGGGGGGGGGGCTTGTTACCAAGTAAGGGTTCACTGACCACCCCGTTTGTAATATACACTTCCCACCTTTACATTTCTCAAAATAATTGTATTCATAGAACAAAAGAACAGCAATTTTAACGCCAAATGTAGGGGAGTTAATTTTCATCCCCGGACAATAGGTTAGATGGCCCACAATGCACATTTTAACAGTCCGCTGCAGTTTGGTGTGAGTCAATGCCAAAACGTAAAAAAGTGTAGCATACACGTGGCTGTGACCATACTAAGTTAGTATTCTAGTAGAATTCGTCCACGGATTAATCGAAGAAGGAATCGTGCCAAGATACATTTAGTGATACGTACCTGTACTTTCAATGTTAAGCCCCCCATCGTTATAGGCCTAGGAAATTCTGCTTAGCAGATAAGTCATTTTAGCCGTTAAAGAAAGACTCTGCTACTACTTATTGGCTGAGGTTGAAATGGGAGTCGTGAAAATCCCCCCCCCCCCCCACTTTTAAAAGTGTTCTGCCTGCGTTGGTAGGATGTCATCTGCATTAATTCAACTTCTGATGGCTGAGTTACTGTAGATTGTTCAGATGTTTTATTATTACGTCAAAATCACAGCAACATAGCTGAATTACAATGATATTAACAGGATAAAAAGATGATAAAAAATACAAAACATAATAATTACTTACCATAGATGTGAAATTTGCATCGGGGATAATTTTAAAGGCTAATTGATTTTGGATTTAAAACCTTACACTGATGTGTGTAAGCACTGTATACTCGGTACTTTCCTGAGTTCAAGAGCGAACATTGAGGCCTGGGTTGTAACTTTAAAAAGTGCAGAGGCATGACTTATTCTATTCACGGAAAGGTGATATGGTTAGCAAATGATGATTTTTGGGTAGCAACTGACCGTAGCATTTTGCTCTGTTGTACAAGGAAAATCGTTCACTTGTGTATTATATGTCAAATACATGTGTCTGTCTTCCTGTGTTCAATTTAGGTATAAAAAACAAATTATTTCCTCTGAAATTATTTCACTGAAGCTTAGCCTGTTTCTATTGACCAATCCGAACCATGGAGGTAGAGCAAGCACTCATGAAACACTGATTATCTTTGTTGTATAAATAGAACACTTCAATTCAAGTCAAGCTTTTAATAGACATGCACCAGTTGTCACATGGTTGGAGAAAAACAGCCATGGAACTACAATATGATGAAACTTTGTACTGTGCTTATTGGCACAGCTGACAAGCAATAACGAATAAATCAGGTGATGAGCTGAAAAGTTGCAATCTTCAGGGGTCCAATTGGGGAGAAAAATCCACAGGACTGTATGTTTTTTTTTTAGCTAAAAATGTTTACTCTACCAGGACCAGGGAGCAATTTTACAAAGAGTTAGGACTTGCCCTAACTTATGGGACTAGTCCTGGGAGATATTAAAAACTTAAGGCTAGTCCTAAGTCAAGGACGAGGACGAGTAACTTGTCTTAACTCGAGAAAAGACTAGTCTTAACTCTATGTGAAATCCACCCCAGAATTGTTTGTACAAGACCAAAATCCAAATGAGAAAAAAAAAAAACCATAAAACCTAAATGCACCAAGACATCTGTAAGAAGAGAAGATTTATCTCCTCTGTCTCCTTGCAGTATGATGTATTTAATTCATAACTCACTTGACTCAAAGTCAACCTTTGAACATAATTTGTTTCTGTTTAAGATAGAACACAGTGAGATACATGTATTGATATTCAATTGCAATAGATGTTAAATTTGCATCGGGGATAAAGTATATTAGTTATGGTTTTTACCCATACACCAATGTGGAAGTGTCGAGGCCGAGCGGTTAAGAGCACCAAATTCAAACTCTGGTGTTTAAGATCAGCAGAGTGTGGGTTCGAATCCCCAGCCGTGACACTTGTGAGACATAAAGCCGTTGGTCCCATGTGTTGTGTAACCCATGTAAAAGAACTCAGTACACTTATCGGTGTTCCTGGCTGTGGCTGCTGTATGCGCCGTAGCACCTTGTAATTCCAAATAAGGTGCTAACTAATAGGGTCTCAGAATTCATCACTGCAATAACCTATCTTTCTGAAAGTTTGTATACTAAGCGCCTAGACTATCGCGATTGCCCGATAGCTAGAGGCAGTTCTAATCCTATGTTTCGGCAGCGGGTACCACAACGAAAAAATATATGTTAAATTTGCATCGGGCATAAAGAGTATTATTATTATTATTATTTATTTTTAAAGGGCAGGCCGTCGGACTCGTCCAATCATGAGTTTACTGGCCAAAAACTAAAACCAAATTCAAGCCCTGTGCATGCCTGACAAATGCATTCAGGTGGTTTGTGTGCAAAGGATATCAGATTATTTAATAAACCAGATGACTTCCTTTTTAAGCCTTAATCAAAGGATGTCAAAATGTTTTTTGAAAGTCATGGATCAATGTCATGTACACAGTATGTGTTCAGCCCACAAAGTGCTGCAGATTTTTTAAAATTTAATTACCGTTTAATCTTACAAAATACCTGTTTGAATAATGGGTTTGTCAAATCAGACCTCAAAATAATATGCCTCCCATAGAAATTATTCACGGTAATAAACTTCACAGAATTTACTCCCCTGTAAATGCCACGGAGGCAAGATATAAATTGACTTCTTTAGAAAACAATTTTATGTATTAAATTTTTTTTTTAATATTTACAAAGTTTCCAAAATTCTTCTGACTCAAAACCAACTGAGGGTCATGTTGATGTAAACATATAATATGGAAAAAACACCCTTGTTGCACAAGTTATGTGCTTTCGGTTGCTTGAATTCGCAACTCGAATATTTCTTTCTAAAAAACTATGTTACTTCAGAGGTCGTTTCTCACAATGTTTTATTCTATCAACAGCACTCCATTGCTCGTTACCAAGAAAGTTTTTTATGCTAACAATTATTTTGAGTAATTACTAATAGTGTGCAGCGCCTTTAGAGACAGTTTTGGGGAATGACATAATGACAGTTTGAGTGATTTATTTCTATCTTCAGGTTTTATCAAATCCAGAGTTCCTTGCAGAGGGTACAGCAATTAGGGATCTGTTGAATCCCGACCGTGTTTTGATTGGCGGAGATGAGACGCCAAGAGGGCGCCGCGCTATGGAAGATCTCGCATGCGTCTACGAGAATTGGATCCCAAGGAAGAAGATTATACTCACCAATACCTGGTCATCAGAATTATCCAAACTGGTAAGTTTTCTCACAAACTGGAAAAAGTTGGTATTTGCTAAAGGACCCAAGCAACAACAGAGATGCATGGGGAAAGGATGCTTTTGGTCCCAATTCTAACTATCACAGTCTCCTGACGATGACTAGAGCAAGCTAGTCGAAACGTTGAGACCAATTCAGAACTGACTCCGCGGCAGTACAGTTAATTACGATCCTATAAGCTAAAGTAGTAGTCCAGTCTAATTTCTATACCATCCGCCCTGGTAATAGTTAAAAAGCAGGACAGTTCTTTTCAGAACTGAGAAGTCTCCAGAACCTCCGTTTATCTACTCCGCGGCAGTAGAATAAAGCAAGACAGTTCCCTAAGAACAACTCTACCTGGCAAGTAGATACACACATGGTGTTACCGCAAACCAAATATACATTGATACCTCACCATGCAATGCCTCAAATCCTATATACATCATATTCTTCACACATCACATTGACTTCAGAATCAGTGGGAACTAGTTTGTCAACTTTGGATCTCCCACTCCCAGTTTGTCAACTTTGAAAATATCGACTGTTCAGCCGAAATAAACCATGTTATAGCCTATTTGTTGTAACACCTCATACACCGGTACAGTATTAGGAGCAAGGAAGGGGAAATGACGACTTTGAAATAAAATGAAATAAAATTTGAATTTTCTTGAACACGCATGCGTCATAACCCCCAGGGACAGAGCTCCACAATCGTAAAGTGCATGACAAGTAAGTTGCCCGGGCGTCAGTCTACTTGTCCTACGTATTGACCATTTGCGTGAATACTTGTAAGCGTGCTTGGTAAACAGCAAAGATAGCATCTTGCACATGATGTTGAATGGACTAGTGAGAATTCGGCTCTGGGTCATGAATATGTAAAGATGTATGAGGTAATACACAATTGTACTTGTAGTTCAAGGAATAGCATCCACATTTCTTGAGTCATTTAGGTTTTGGGTTTGGTTTTATAGAAAGGAAGCATGCATGGATATACAAACCAAATTAAACTTGGAAAATTATGGAATATTTCGACAATATATATCCAAATCGTCCTTTCAACTTGTGTTTCTAAATCTTGTACCTAACACCCAAGTTGTTGTTCTTTGATAGGCTGGTAATGCTTTTCTAGCTCAACGTATATCAAGTATTAATGCAATGAGTGCTATCTGTGAAGCAACGGGAGCTGATGTAGCAGAGGTAGCGCATGCTGTAGGCACCGACTCCAGGATTGGCCCCAAATTCCTACAGGCTAGTTTAGGTAAGTTATACTAAATGTGGAAAGTTGCACACTGGGCCCTTTTTCGTGGTTTTGCTTTCCACTTACGTAAAGCAGATAAGCAGGAAATCTTTGCTTGTGTGCATGCGTACTGCACCTTACTACATGTAGGCATTCTTTGCTAAACAGCTAGTGCAGAATTTCGTTGCTTGGAAAGTAAGCGGAGAATCATGATCGCAAGCGCAGAATTCGGGCCCTGGTTACCTTATTAACTGGACATACATTATCATTTGATGTGGTTAAGGAAGGATGCATTGCCCACCATGCCGTTAATTTTTAAATTGATCAGATACGTCACTTTGTGAAAACACTACAGTCATACTAAGTGTGTTTGGGTCCATGCCACCTCTATGTATTTCAATGGACAGTGATGAATTGTGATACACCACTGTTTAAAATCTCAACATGACAAATCTAGTGATACATCAGTCCTGCTAATTAGTGTAATATGAAACTGTAATTAGTGTAATTATTGTATATTAAGAAACTGTTATGTAATTCAATGGAAAGTGATGAGTTGTGATAAATAACAAATCTAGTGATACATCAGTCATGATAAATAGTGTTAATTATGAACTTGTTGGAAACGTTATGTAGGTCCTGAAATGATTTGCTAGTACAGAAATTACTTTTGACACAAATATGCCACTTGGTGAAAACGATGACAATTTGTATGCTTTACATGTACTAATATGATTGATATAAAATTTGTATTTTATCACTTGCAGGGTTTGGTGGAAGCTGTTTCCAGAAAGATGTTCTGAATCTGGTGTATCTTTGTGAAGCTCTAAATCTACCTGAAGTCGCTGCCTATTGGCACCAGGTAAATGTAAACCAATAGTAGATAGGCAATAGTAAAGGCAAGGCCGTGGCAACTATCAGTAGAAAAATAAATGAGCCCACTTTTATAAAGCTGTTCAACCCTTACTGCAGACCTGCCAACTTTTCCTGTATTTTGCCGGAGAGTGAAGAAATTGTTGAGGGAAACTCCTATTAATAAATATTTTTATATCTAAATGTTTTTCTGTAATTTTAAAAATAGTATATATATTTTCTTATGCTCTGTAGTTTTAAACGCAATTCAGCCTCTGGCTGCAAGGTTGATTGTTTTTTAATAAACCATTAATAATAATAACAAATAATAATAATTAACGTGTGTTCACCCCCGTGATAAACAAATTTGGTATTGTTCATTGCTACAATATTGTTCATAGTACTGTATGCTATAATTTAGCCTCTGTTTGATTCAGTGGTTGAGGTTTCAGCTATTTTCTTTGGTTTAGGTTCAGGCAGGTATATTACCTACCGTGTCTCAACAAAAAAACACACTTTTTGAAATGGCTGCTGAATAAAAAGTATACGATTCTGAGGGAAAAGGTTAAGGTGTATGGATAGGTTATGGTCTCAACTTTCATATGACATCAAAAAGTCCGAAAATAAATCATGACTGGGTGAGCACTGCTCACTTTTGTGAAGGGTATAAAAGTTGGGCTTCGTAGGAATTAGCCTTCCCTTTGTGAGGGTTAAGTCCTTTGTAGCTTTACACAATTCAATCCAAGATTTCGGCTGCTTCAGGTCAATGGGTAACCTGAAGAATAAGTAGCCAACATCTGTGACATTCCTTTTTTTCAACAAACCGTATTTGAATAATCAGTTTACATAATCCCCATCTGGTTATTAAGGTAAACCAATGAAATTTTCAACTAATCTTACAATAACTGAAATTTGGGGTGAAGGTTTTTATTCAAAGTGACAGATGTGGAAAAAAATAGTTTGTAACATGGAAATTGCACAAGTAACATCACCCCATCCTTACCCCCATCAACACACCACTGAGTTTACCAGGGAAAGTTTTAATGCCACATAAAAAAAAATGCAATTCCCGTCACCCAGGCATACAAAATGATGGCACTATTGATCATGAGTTTTATCATATCACCTACAATTTTGTAAGCTCTCAAAATGGAAGGCTAATTCCTGTACAGCCTAATTTTCGTACCCTTCACACAAGTGAGCAGTGCTCACCCAGGCATACATTATTTTCTGACTTCCTGGTGTCATATGAAAGTTGAGACCATGAGCTATCCATACATATACCCCTCTTCCCCCAGAATCGTATATTTGGTTATTCGGCAGCAATTTCAAAAGTGTATAGTGTTTTTTTTAGACAGCCGGTGTTGGTAATCTTTTTGGTAAAGTGTTGGGATCAACCTTACAACCTTTTTCAATCCTTAGGTCTGTCTTTTCTAAAAATATGTTCATGGTAAATGTGCCATCAGTGTGTCTGACCTAGGTTCCACCTAGAGTTTTTGAGTGTGAAACCAGACTTTCGGCTTCTTCTCATCCATACACTCATGTAGAACAAGGAGCCATTCCATCAGCTTTATTCCACGTACTGCATCTCTTTGGAACTCTTTGCCTGGTGCATGTTTTCCTCCCTCCTTCAATCTAGTCTGTTTTAAGAGGAATACTCTGCCAGTAACTCTACCATGAGGAAAATGAAATACATTGCTGATTTCTTTTTCTGTGTCTGTATTAGGTGATTGCAATGAATGATCTTCAACGAAGGCGCTTTGCAAACAAGATCATCAGTTCATTGTTCAACACGGTTACAGACAAGAAAATAGCAATCTTGGGTTTTGCCTTTAAGAAAGATACAGGAGACACAAGGTTAGTATCATTCTCAAAAGTTACCATAGCGAGACTTTTTAAGCCATTTCCATTCTCTGAATTAGGAGGTTTGGGAATATTTATAGCCAGGAGTATTTTTATTTTGAATGGCCAGGAAAGGGAGACTTTTGGACGGTCCTTTTTCACAGTTCACGCCAGTAGTGTGCGTGCTAAAAAACCTACAGGCGCAATACTCATAGCTGCCAACTATTAGGATTTTTTTGTAATTATTACGAATTTATCAATGAACTACGAAAGTATGAATTGCTTGTTAATATTTACGAATTTCAACTTTCTCGCCATAGGAAAAACAACCCCTCTATTTCAGCTTTGAAAAGTCGACTAAACTGCTCGTATTTGATTTTGTGTACACATTAATCGATTCTTTGTCTTTTAAATGCTGTTTATAAACACTGTATTACCATGGAACGACTCTGGAAAAATACTGAAGACATTCGGTTTTTATAGTATCGATATAAGCTGCGGAACGTGTGGAAACCAGCGACAGCATGCACACGTGCTGTTCGATGAACTTCCCTGGGTCGACCTTGGTCTGCCCCCGGTATGTTCGAAAAGGTTTGACGTCATTCCAGGGGCTCACCTGGGTCAGCCTCAAGTGCCCTGCTTGTGGAGCGGGTCACTTGGGGCTGGCCCGAGGTGCATGACGTCACCACAAGAGGGTGAGTGATCGTTTGATTAGCTCTTGTCAGGGGCTCACCCGAATGAGCACCGCGGGGTCGACACAGGGAAGCTAATCGAATGCACCCATGGTTTGATTTTTATAACAGGGAGTCTTCCAGCATCTACCTATGCAAGTTTCTGATGGAGGAAGGTGCTCACTTGAACATATATGACCCACAGGTGGTCCCACAACAGATCTTGAGTGAGCTCAAGTATCCAAGCATTTGTGACGACCCAAAGAAAGGTCAGTATTCATCTGTCATTGACCTCTAGCAAGGGCAGTAGTTATTCTTAATGACCTCAATCCTGGTGGCAAGTCAACAACTTGGATTCTTGCTACTTTCAACTCCAAAGCTGGCATATCTTTGTGCCTTATTTAAAGTAGATTCCTTTGCTTCATCATTAAAAGGCATCTCTCATAAAAAAAGTATATTTTTGTGTGTGAATTATTGACTATAATGATGAGGGATTAACATGATTAAAGGAGTGGGACAACGCTTTTAGATGATTGATCGTTTAAAACCTTGCGGGGTCGTGTCCCGCGAATTCTTTTAACGCACGAACATGACCCTGCAAGGGTTTAACGAACATTCAAGACTGCGTCACTTCTCAATTATTCCCAATCATAAAGGCATCTTCTATTTAGGGCACATTTTCTGTAAATCTACATTTCCTGCCAAGTCCAAAGGCTCCGAATGTTCAAATTCCCTTGTGTATGTGAGGTTATGAAGAAGCCGTCATTCAAAATGGATTAGAAAGATCTGAAAGTCCAAAACACAAGATGAAGTGCCAAAATGCTTGTTTCCCAAAAGGTTTTCATGTTTTCAGATCACACTTAGGAATGTAAGATCAAGATTTTTGCTTATTGGTTGACTGATCTTATTGATAATTGAATATCAACAATATCAGTCAACCAATAAGCAAAAATCTTGATATTAAATATCAATAAGATCAGTCAACCAATAAGCAAAAATCTTGATCTTACATTCCTAAGTGTGATCTGAAAACATGAAAACCTTTTGGGAAACAATAGTACAATATGAAACTGCTATTACATTTATAAAGCTTTTCAATTATTAAAATGAATTTGTGAAATTGGCTTCTGAACACATGTACACTGTTTTGTAGATGAAAATTACAACATTGCAGCAATCAAAGATGTTTTTGCACAACTTGTTTTCAATAGGAGCTTTTCACAGGTTCATGTATTTGTGTATTGTTAATTAGAGGATTACATGTATACTACTCCTCAGTAAAGGAAAGGTATATTACTTATTTCTTTGTTGTTTCTTGTATTTATTGCAGTGGATCGACTGGTGACTATATTTAAAAGCCCCTATGAGGCCATCAAAGACACTCATGCCTTTGTCATTTGCACTGAATGGGATGAATTTGTGGTGAGTTGCATCCAGTTTTTGCATAAGTTTGTTTCAGTTTCATCATAATTTTCTTTGTTTGAAAGAAAGTATTGATAAGTGCCTTTTGATGAGCTTACTGTATGTTCTTGCCTTAAAGCTGCTGTTTCCTAAAGGCTGCTGGTATTAATGTCCAGAAATAAAAAGAACAGCTTGGCAAGCTGCTGTGCAAGCTGGATCTGCTGCCGCCAAAGTGGCAAGAGCAGCAGACAGAGACACTGTATGTGTCTGTCAATCAAAACACTTGATGGCAATGTTTTCTTTTGCATTAGTGTGCCGACAGCCTACTTAACTTCTGTGTGTCTTCTTTCCTTCTGTTGAAGTGCATGATGTTCAGATATTCCATTGTTTGACTCTCTAGTCACCCAGACCCCTTTCAAAGCTTTCTCCATGACTGGGATATATAACTGCCTTGAACCAATTTCGTAGAACTGCCTTTACTGAATGCAAAATTTGTGTTCCTAGCAAAAATTGTGTTTGGAACAGTAGAAAAAATAAGCAAACATGTTTTTTATAGCTGTTATCATTGCACTGAACTGACATTGGTCATCTACAGTTTCTGCATACAATTACCAACGATGGAGGAGAGGATCATGGGACCATTAATAATTTGAGTTTTTGGCATTCTCTTTCTTAATTTTTATTACGTCCAGACTTTGGATTATCAGACGATTTACAACAGCATGCTGAAGCCAGCATTTGCCTTTGACGGTAGACGTGTCCTAGATCATGATAATATGCAACAGATCGGCTTCCACATTGAAACCGTAGGGAAGAGAAGGAACATGAAAGGATTGAATGGTTACACACCCGTCACTCCATGATGGGACGCTATCAAGGTGTCTCCCAATCAGTACTGCTCTCAAAATCAATACATTCCTACAACTCTGCTGCAAGTGTGTATTAATTAGCGACAGTATTCACCCTGGTATCAACTGACTAGAACTGTTTGAAACATGTCAATATGTAAGAAGTATTTTCAAAAAGTAAATATTAATCTTGCAGGTACACAACCATGTATTCAATCTATTTTGTTGGAGTTTTTCACTGAAAAGACTCGGTGTGGTCTCAACGTCAAGAGCAGATTATACTGTTCAAGATGTCCAGACCAAACCTGCTCTTCTCAGAGCCAACACTCCCCAAAAAAGAGATTTAATACACGGTTGTACTCGCAAGTTTACTCTCTAATATTTTATAGTTTTTTTTTTTTTTTTTTTACACTATGCAAAGCTTCAAACACCACAATAATATGTGATGCGATCATGCAAAATGAGTAGTTTGTCGACCCAGGTCAGGTAAACAAAATCATACATTTGGAAAGAGCATAACAAGTACTCAATACTGTTGAAACCCCATGCTGATACCACCTTTGGTTCCAAAGTTTTAAAAAAGAAACGCCAAGAGATGCAAGAGAATATGACAAAGAATACATTGGCACATTTTCTTTCAATGCAAATGTTAACCTTTTTTATGTTATTCTTTTTATCAGGAAGGAAGTTGGCAATTATAATAACATAGGATATATTTTGGCAGTGAAAAAAAAAAAAAAAGTAACCCCTGTTGGCCTGTTTTGGCTTTTTTCTCCATACTGATGCTTTCCACAAACATCTCATTTAGCTTGATTGCATCACGTTATGATCATTGACCAAACACAACTTTGAGTGCTATAGACCTTTATCACGATGTAGCCATCTTGATATTACTCCATTCCAACTCTTTGTAACCAAACTGAGGCTGGACGAAGTAATAGTCTGGTGCCATGTTTGCGCAGTGAATGTTAGCAATCATTACTGTTATGGAAATGGGGAACATGACCAAGAGCAAGTTCGAGTGCGCACATTTAGTCCACCAGTGGTCGACCACAGACTAGCAACGCACATGCGCAGTGACGTACTCGCCCGAACGACTCGTTGGTAGTCTAGTCAACCTTCCACCTTTTCGCTAAAGTGTCACTGGTTCCCCTCTGCGCTTAACACATGTTAGAATGGAACATGCTGTTGGGACCAGCGAAGAAACCATAGGCTCGAGGCTGGTTCCAAATGGTCGACCACAGTAGTCAACCAATGGTCGACCAGCCTGGGTTCGAGTCAAAATGGTCAACCTTTAGTTAACCATTGTGCACACTCGAACTTGCTCCAAGATGGTGACAGCGAGATAAAGGTGTATTGAAAAGTCACTCTGTTACTTTACTTCCCTTCCTGACTCACTTTATTAAACAATCCAAACTGAAACATGTCACCACCAAGTGGATTCAACAAAGTTCTGTATATCCCGCAATCAGTCGTATCATGGTCAGAGTAAACATTTTTTATACACTAAAGTCTTCCAGTAATGAATTTACATGTATATGGGAGTTTGCTTTTGTATGTGCATTGTCTTGTTCACTGTATCCTTATTATGATAGGCAGGTCTAAAAGTTAATCAAGTTTCATGTTAAAGGAACATTAAAGAATTGGTAAGAAGCAAACAAATGTGAAGATCACAGATTTATAAGAAATTTACACGGTCTAATGATGATGATAGAAGAAAACATCCTTGAAATATTTCTGTCTGAAATGTTGTATTTGATGAGAAATAAATAATCTTATTTCGTGTGTGGAGTTTATTGCTCAGTGAGCGTTTTATTCATTTTTTTTGCATTGATGACATGCAAAATGTGTTATTGGTTTTTCGCTATTTTCTTGTGACCCAAATGGCTGATTGATTTTACAGGTTTGTCAGTTTATGTATATGGTGGATTACATAGAGTGCTTACACTACCAGCAACTGTTTTGTCAGCAAAGCCAATTCTGTAATGTTCCTTTAACTTTCAAACTACGTGAACATGTACATGTATTTATCAGAATGCTCTCTATTTTTATATTTAACATCACCTCACATTCTGGTTTCTTTTCTTTGCACGCTTGGTTCCGTAGTTTATTGGACATGTTTGAGCGAAACAAATGTATTAGTCTCAAGCAATGCAGTTATACACATTGTAGTTGATTTGATCAGTAACTATCAATAAGACATTCCTAATACTTTGGGTGCGTTTGATTAGCTTCCCTGAGTCGACCCCATGGGGGCTAACTCTGGTGAGTCCCTGACAAGAGCTAAACGAATTATCACTCGCCCTCTCGGGGTGACCCACTCCACAAGCAGGGCACTTGGGGCTGACCCGGGTGAGCCCCTGGAATGACGTCAAAGCTATTTGAACATACCGGGGGCAGACCGGGGTCCACCCAGGGAAGCTAATTGAACGCACCTTTAATATACAACAGAAATGTTGCTGCATTATTGTATTTAGCTTCTTTTCATCATAGGGAATATCTAGTATAATGGGATTTCAAATCAGAATGGGTTTTTTCCCGCGTTATTGTTGGAAATCATAGAATTCAATTTATCAGCTTAATACTTGCAATGTATTCAAATGACTTATAGTTACAGTGTTGAAGAAAGAAAATTGTGTTTATTTATTATAGGTTTTTGGGGCCACTTAAACAAATATCAAACCGTTTTGTAAAAGCAAGCAGCAAGAGCTGGTCAACCATTCAATTTGATCAAGTGTAAATAGGTAGTAGAAATTCAACTTAAGAATGGTCTTAGTGTTCTCTTGAATGAAACGAAACTATATAAACCGTGGAAATAAAAATCATGTGCGCATGGAAACGAAATTGAACTTATTAATACATGTAGCTAACAAATTGAGTGAAAATGCGAGAATTTAAGCGCAGTTGATGAAATTAAATGAATATTTCAAAAAATATTCAAAATCTTTTTAAAACCAAGTTTAATTCAGATCATTCTGAATAGGCATGAAATTTAAAAAAAAACCTGAAATTGTACTTGGTTCACTTCGACCCACTCATTTACGTTGTTAGTTTGCTGGTTACTAGAAATGTGCATTACACAGTGTTTCTGGCAAGAAGACTGAAGCGCAAGAGTATTATATGAAATTGGGCTCACATATTGTGGTCTGACTGTAAATAGTTTCAAACTTAAGCCTAGTATTATAGTAGCCCATGGCTTTTTGTTTGGCAATAGAGAAAAGATGCGAGATGGTGATGACATTGGGTTGAATTTTACATCATGAATTTGTTGCGCTTTCTCCTGGTTTAAAGGATTTGGGGACTTTTTTTAACACAAAACATAATGTCCACAGATTATTATTAAACTTACTGAGTGTGAAGATAATGACAGTAGAAAGCTCCCCTTAATATTATACTTGCTGAGGTGCTGTAGTTTAAAAAAAAAAAAAAATCACCAAAATAATTTGCGTCTCACTCTCAGTGAGATGAAAAGTATTTTGCATGTAAAACTGATGTTATGTTAAAATATCGTAACTGGTTAATGTGTTTTTGCATGCTAAAACTGAGATGAAAATAATTGTTGTGACATTGTTTTACTCTCGAAAACTACAGCACCTCAGCAAGTAATATTTTAAGGAAAGCTTTCTACTATCATTATCTTCTAACTGTTTCAGCTTAATGTAAATCTGTGGACATTGTGTAAAAAGTACCCAGACACTTTAATTTACTTAAATTTATTGATATATGAAAAATCAAAGAGAGCAATAATATGAAACAGAGTGATTTATTTATTAGTATAAATATTGATATGGGGTTATGTGATTTAAAGGAACACGTTGCCTAGGATCGGATGAGTTGGTCTTTAAAAAAGCGTTTGTAAACCATTTGTTATGAAATGCATATGGATAGAAAGATGTTTTAAAAGTATAATATATTGATCCACACAAAGTATGAGTCGAAATTACAGGGTTTTCCTTTTACGTCATGAACTAACACGGGCGGTCATTTTATGGAGTCAAAATTTTGACTCCACAAAATGGCCGAAGTGACGTAAAAGGATAACCGTGCAATTTCGAGGCATGTTTGTGTGGATCATTATATTCTACTTTTAAATTATCTATCTAACCATTTGTATTTCATAACAAACGGCTTCAAACGCTTTTCAAAGACCAACTCGTACGATCCAAGGCAAAGTGTTCCTTTAATACATGCAGTTGTAGAAAGTGTTCCCGGTCATGACACTTGTATCCACGAGCAAGACGCTTTACTATAACTACTTCTCATTACCAGGAGTACATAAGTACATGCAATTGCAGGCATGGTAGTGAGGGTGATATAGTGGTTGAAAAAGCCTTCGAAGGGCCATAGTGGTTGAAAAAGCCTTCGAAGGGCAAAGCCACTAACGTAAAGCGCATTGATACATACATTATTGTAAAATGCACTTATATATTAAGAACTAATAAATTATTATTATTTTTTCACTGGTAGTAAATCTTCTAACTGCATTTTCTCTTATAGTTTCAGTTTTGTAGGACAGTGAAATAGAATATTTATCTGGCTATTCAGTTCGAATTATGCTTTAAGACTTGATTGAAAGCTACACTGTATGCAATGGACCAGCATTTGTAATATAGGTTTTCTCGGTCAAAGTTGGCAAATGAGCAATCAATTTCATTTTCATGCTGTGTGAATTAAAGCTGTTTTGCCTCTACGGTTGTTACTGCGTTTCAAATTCAGAATTCGGCCATTCAATTTCATTTTGAGTCGAGTCAAATTCCTTTAGCACTCTGTTCAATTTAGCGTATCGTCATTCTTTTTCGTGACACATACGCCTCAAAATTTGAATGCTGCTTTGATGAATCATTAAATTTAATGATTATTTTGTTAAATCGAATGATGCAACATTACATTTGACTAGTCTTAAAACGAAATCGAATGACCCTTTTTAGTAGCATTCGATTTCGCGCGAGTAGAATAGCTTGGTGGTTAAAGATGTCAGATTTTTTGCCGATTTGACCCAAAAATTTTGATTTAAAATTCAATAGGTATATTGATGGGGGGTCGAGAAAGTTACAAGCTTTCATTTGAGCCATTGCTTGAAAAAGTCCGCCAATTATTAGTAGCAGTGAAATAAAGTGCTCAAAATTAGTTTTGTCGGGATCCCGACAATATATCACATGACCAATTCTTATGTGTTTTATAAGAAACGTTTTAAATTTTTGTCATGGTTCCTGACCATTAAAACTAAAAGTTATTTTTTTTCTGTTAGAGTGGGTGATACTCTTTGAAATACCATTCACTCGAAAAAAATCTATTTTTTAATGTTTAGGGCCAAAAATCTGACATAACATCTTTAAATTTGCTGCTCATTTTCCGAAACTGACCTAGCGAGAAAACCTATACTATTCTTGGCTAGGTTGTATTTGTCATTTCCCCAAGATCCTACACAAATTTGATTTTCAAGCAAGTGTATTCTTTCCTTCACTGGACCGTATTTCAATAGACCGTTTTGCATAGAACACCATCGATTACATCAAATGGAGACATGCACAAATGCATACTGTATGTGCTATTCACAATTTCTGGCTAACAGGTCTTCCTTTGTCCTCAGTGAGGGCGCTGTTTGCACATGTGAACTCATGTCCAAAGGGTCTACTGACATTGGTGCAGGTAAAATATATTTCTGCAATAGAATATGGAAGTCAAATACAATCTAACAAGACTTGCAACGTTGATGGGGATCATTGTTGATGGTTAAAGACTAGGTACAATGTAGTTCTCCTTAAACTAAAAAAGTGTTATATTTTATTAACTTGTGTTTAGTGCATCAGGGGTATGCATAGCTTTCCGGACTTGACTAAACCTAGGCCTGGGAAACTTAAGGATTGTTGACAGAGACCTCACCTGGGGTTAATGCCAGGCTAAGCCAGAGTAAAGCCCGGTTCATACTTCCTGCGAATTGAATGTTGTGACGTCACAAATTCGCAACAAATAATTTGCAGCAGTTCAAGTCTGCTCTACTCACTTGCGAATATCGCTGCGAAAGGAGGGTTGTGACGTCAAATTCGCTTCGCATTCGCAGGAAGTATGAACCGGGCTTAATGAAAAAATGATTATGTTCAAGCAATTCTAGATTTGTAATTTGCAAATCTTTATTTTATTAACAATCGATGTTCACTTCTTTACAGCCCATTCTTTTCATATTGAATCACCGATAGAATTTTCTTTTGCTATAATGGTGTGTGCTCATTTATACCTACAATGACGTAATGTACTTTGGTTTATATTTGTACCTGAATAAATTGCACAATAGATAAATATATTGAAACCTTAAATGACCAACTGGCCTTTTATTTTTTCATCCTATCACAGTTTGTATCACCAATGTAGGGATTGATGGGTGGTAACTAAATTTCCTTATCAATTCATTGTTCTTTTGAAATGTACATGATTGGAACTGTGTAAGCAATGGACGAGTCAGGGATGAGAAATTTCAGACTTTTATCTAAAGTCAGACTTTTTTATTAAAGACACTATTGGTAATTGTCAAAGACCAGTCTTCTCACTTGGTGTATCTCAATATAAGCATAAAATAACAAACCTGTGGAAATTTGAGCTCGATTGGTCGTCTGAGTTGCGAGATAATAATGAAAGAAAAAAACACCCTTGTCACACGAAGTTGTGCTTTCAGATGCTTGACCCTCAAGTTCTAAACTTGAGGTCCCGAAATCAAATTAGTGGAAAATTACTTCTTTCTCGAAAACTACATCACTTCAGAGGGAGCCGTTTCTTACATTGTTTTATACCATCAACCTCTCCCCATTACTCGTTACCAAGTGACGTTTTATGCCGATAATTATTTTGAGTAATTACCAATAGTGTCCACTGCCTTTAAAGCCATTATACACTTTCGGAACAGAAAAAATAAAATAAAAGTTCACAGATTTATCAAAAACCTTACATGGTTTACAGAAGGTAATGGTGAAAGAGACTCTTGTAATATTATTCCATGAAATGCTTTACTTTTTGAGAAAATATTAAAACAATTATCAATTCTTGATATCGAGAATTACGGATTTATTTAAACACATGTCATGACACGGCGAAACGTGCGGAAACAAGGGTGGGTTTTCCTGTTATTTTCTCCCGACTCTGATGACCAATTGAGCCTAAATTTTCACATGTTTGTTATTTTATATACAAGTTGTGATACACGAAGTATGGGTCTTTGGACAATACTGTTTTCCGAAAGTGTCCAATGGCTTTAAGTCAGACTTGTGAAAAAAAAAATCAGCATTTTTGTCTTCCTCATATAAAGAAATCCTGCTATGTGATCTACTTCACTAGTGCTGAGGACACTAGGGTTACCAAAAGGTTGAAATGCAGTCATTTCATAACACAGACTCTTCCATTAGCAATGACCCTCACCCCAGACAAGTTGCAGGAACACGCTGCCTTGGATCGGTCGAGTTGGTCTTTGAAAAGCGTTTGTAACAGTTTGTTATAAAATGCATTTGGGTAGAAGGATGTTGTAAAAGTAGAATACAATGATCCACACAAACATGCCTCGAAATTAAACGGTTTTCCTTTTGCCTCTTCGGCTAACACAGTCGGCCATTTATGGGAGTCCTGTCCTTTTAAAGATGTTTAAAAACATCTTTCCAACCATTTGCATTTTATAAAAACAGTTACAAACGGTTTTATAGACCAACCGGTCCATTCCAAGGCAAAGTTTTCCTTTAACTGGAAAGTTTGCTGCCAATTTGCCTATCAAAGTCGCATTATACAATAGTATGGCATTGTTTGAGTGGAAATATATGACAACCCAGGGTTTCTGAATCTTTCCCATGCTCAATTGCAGAGTTAAATTTCAGAATTTCTGGAATAATATTACTGTTGACAATATCATTGTCACAATGAAACAAAGAGTAAACCAAGTAAACCAAGCAGTGAATCATGGAGTATAAACAACAGTAAGGTCTTGAAACAAGACTAGAATGAGTGGGCTTTAACCCAAGTGACCTTTAACACGGTCAATACTCCATTCCAACTCATGACCAAGAGGGTGACACCGTGATAAAGGTCTATTGACTGTGAACATGTTAAAGGGACATGTTGCCTTGGATCGGGTGAGTTGGTCTAGAAAAAGGGTGAACTAACACTGCACACCATTTTGTGGAGTAAAGTTTTTGACTCCACAAAATGGCCAATTGTGTTAGTTGGCAAAGCAAAAGAAAAACCATGCATTTTTGAGGCATATTTGTGTGGATCGTTATATTTTACTTTTTAAACGTCTTTCTATTCCCATATGCATTTCATACCAAACGGTTTCGAACGCTTTTCGTGGACCCATTTGACCCATCCGAGGCAACGTGTCCCTTTAAGCATTTGAACATTGGGACCTGTTAAAGTGCAGGTGTTTGTGGTCTTCACTTGTTAAAGCATTATATGTGGGACCGGTCTACATGTAGTATCAGGAATGTTCACATCCCTGTGTTCAAACCAGGTTCATCAGGCATCTGTTTTCTGGTTGGCTGGGAGGGTTGGCTGTACTAGTAATTAAAGCCATTGGACCCTTTCGGTACAGAAAAAAAAAAAAAAAGTTCACAGATTTACAAATAACTTACAGGGTTTACAGAAGGTAGTGGTGAAATACTTCTCTTGAAATATTATTCCATGAAATGCTTTACTTTTTGAGAAAACAGTAAAACAATATCAATTCTTGTTAACGAGAATTACGGATTTATTTTAAACACATGTCATGACACGGCGAAACGCGCGGATAGAAGGGTGGGTTTTCCCGTTATTTTCTCCCGACTCCGATGACCGATTAAGCCCAAATTTTCACAGGTTTGTTATTTGATATAGAAGTTGTGATACACGAAGTGTGGGCCTTTGACAATACTGTTTACCGAAAGGGTCCAATGGCTTTAACCCAGGGTTGCCTGTACCAGTTGACCAAAAGTTGGGTGTGCGAGTAGTTAACCCAGGGTTAGCTGTCATAGCTAACACAGGGTTGGATGTAATACTAGCTTATACCCGACACTTGATTGTGTAACCGTACTTTGCTTGTTTCAGCATTTAAATGGTATTTTTCAATACAAATAAAAGGAAACAGACATGGTCAGATACATCTGTTGTCAATTATTCACATACACGCTTCTTGCAGGTATCCATTTTATCGATGGGATGGAATTTTGTTCTGGTCTTATTCATAAGTCAAATGTGATTCACAACTCTTGTCTGATGACTTGACCACATTGGGTGTGCAAGACCACTTGCCCTAGTCATGTCATAAAGTCCATCAATTGTTTCAAACGGTCAATTCAGAGGCAAGATGTAACACAACTTTATCTAGTGCAGTGATATCATCGGCTTTTGAAAAATAACAACCTGAATATCCTTGCCTTTATACATATGTATTTAAGTAACATGTACATAAATAAAAGATAAATATTTCCTATGTGCAGCTCCAAGAGCAGGTCGAGTGCGAACATTTAGTCGACTAATGACCAGCAATGTTCATGCGCAGTGACACACTCATTTGAACGCCTCCTTTGGAAGTCCTTCCACCTTTTCACTATAGTGTCACTGGTTCCCCTCTGCAGATACATGTTAGCATGGAACAGGCTATCGAAACCATGGCTTTGAGGCTGGTTCCAAATGGTTGAACCGTAGTAGTCAAGCAATGGTCGACCAGTCTGGGTTTGAGTCAAAAAAGTAAACCTTTAGTTCACCACAGTGTGAACTCGAAGTTGCTCTGGGTTGTTGAGGTTTGCTTTCTTGTTGTTGCTATGGTAACCTTTCTCAATCACTATCACTCTCCTCTTCAGCTTCCTCCAGCCATTTGATGAATGGTTTAACCTGCCATAAAAGTACAACATGTAGAATAAGACCAGTATTGTTTTAGTGCGCTTCAATAAGCCATTTGAGAGTTAGATTTAAATAATGTCTTGTACAATGACTCGCCAAGTTACAATGCACCCTTTACATTTGAATTCCTCAGACTTTAGAGACAGTTGCTAAGCCACGTGATACGCCTAAGGGGCAAGCTTTTGTATAGTTACGTAAGAGACGGTGAATTATATAAAAGCTTGCCCCTAATCATGTGGCATAACAACTGTCTCCGTAGTCTGAGGAATTGAAGGTGTCATGTTAAGTTTACCTGAGTTCTAATTTGTTGCCTGTTTGATGTGATGATTTCACTGTCTGTTGAACACACTGAGGAAATATTGTACCAGTGCAGTATCATGTCCTCTCCCAGAATGTCTGCTTCATAAAACAGCAGTAGGATTTTAGGAAGCACCATAGCAGTAGAATTGCTTGTCAGGCAGTACTCCTGTACATGTCAATGAACCAAATGTCAATGTTAGAAATACTTCTAGGAAATCATAACTTTTCACTTCATAATTTTACGCTTGGGACTTGTTACAATTTTCAGGAGGCAACCAACAGCACTGCAAACACATGGAACATTTCAGAAAAGAACAATATATTTTTTTTAAAGATGTTAAATTTGCATCGGGGATAAAGAATAATATTCATTTTGGTTTTTACCCATACACCGATGTGTGTTAGCACTGTATACTCAGATTTGTTTTCACAGAACTTGTGTAAGTACTGAGTATACAGTGCTAACACACATCGGTGTATGGGTAAAAACCAAAATGAATATTATTCTTTATCCCCGATGCAAATTTAACATCTTTAAATCGTTTGCGATACCCGCTGCCAAAACATAGGATTGGAACTGCCTCTAGCTACCGGGAAACCTCGGTAGTCTAGTTGGTAAGACACTGCTCTAGAATTGCAAGGGTCATGGGTTCGAATCCCACCCGAGTAACATGCCTGTGATATTTGTTCACAGGACTCAGGAAAGTACTGAGTATACAGTGCTGACACACATCGGTGTATGGGTAAAAACCAAAACTAACATAGTTCTTCACTTGGTCTTCCCAGTAAATTACTTCATTTTACGCTTCGGACTTGTTACAGTTTTCAAGAGGCAACCAACAGCACTGCAAACACATGGAACATTTCAGAAAAAAACAAAATATTTTTAGCTCCCCCAAAAATGTATGTGGAGTTTCAAATGTGAATGGGTTTCCTTCTTTTTGAAGATTGCCTGGAACTAACTAGTTTATTGTTTATAGGATTTGAGGCATTACATGGTGGGGACAGGATATCAGTCTAGTGTTTACCCACCTCCAAAGCACCAAGGCAATCCAGCTGGGACTCAGCACTCTTGATGTAATTCTCAAACAGTGGAAGCATTTTATTCAGCAGCTAGTGAAGGAAAAACAAAACTTGTCAGTCAGCAACTCAAAACTGAAAACATCTTCAGATGATACACAAGAAATACAAACATTTCCTCCTTAAGCCCCTTTCACAAAAGAGCAATTTAGCAAGGGTCCCTCGCTCAAATGTAGCATGGATGTAAAATTTCACAAAACTTACCCCATGTAAGGGCTAACTATTTTTTCTACTGTCCAAGTTCTCTTGCAAAATCTTGTCAATCATTGCTACATTTTACAACCATGCTAAAATTAAGCAAGGGACCCCAGTTAAAGGATTTGGGTACCTTTTCAAAATGTCCATAGATTTACATTAATCTTACAGGGTTTGAAGATAATGATAGTGGAAAGCTTCCATTCAAAATTTACTTACTGAGGTGCTGTAGTTTTTGAGAAATGAGTAAAACAATGTCATGAAAATACGTTTGTAAATGATTAAAATAATTTTCCTCTCATGAGACGAAAATTAGTTTCATGACATTGTTTTACTCATTTCCCCAAAACTGCAGCACCTCAGCACATAATATTTTCAGGGAAGCTTTCTACTATAACTATCTTCAAACTGTGTAAGTTAAGTGTAAATCTGTGAACATTGTGTTTTTTTGTCCTACAAAAGTTACATAGACCTTTTAAATTGATGTCAAGTGAATAGCACTTTAAAGAATTATGAAGTGTTTTTTCCAACAGTCATTTCAAGAATGACAACTGAAGCTTAGTTACTTTGTTTAGTTTATGTGAGCTGTGGGAGAAAATTTCACTTTGCCGCACACATTTATTAATTCAATAGAAAGAATTT
The DNA here is from genome assembly GCF_902459465.1 of Asterias rubens. Classification (NCBI taxonomy): domain Eukaryota; kingdom Metazoa; phylum Echinodermata; class Asteroidea; order Forcipulatida; family Asteriidae; genus Asterias; species Asterias rubens. Next base: position 7,915,928 of record NC_047071.1, on the reverse strand, counting down.
GCCCAGGATTCTGACTGGCACCCCTGAACAAACATATTGACTAACGTGGGGAGCTCAGTTGGTTGAGCACCAGTACATGAATCCAGAGGTGGTTGGTTCAAGTCCTGCTCCAGTCAATGTTTCTAGAGTTGTTCAAACTCAAATTAATTACAAGTTTCCCTTGTCATGCTTGTGGTACAGGAATTTAAATGAAGCTAAGTTTAAAGGAACACGTTGCCTTTGATCGGTCAAGTTGGTCTTTGAAAAGCGTTTGTAACCGTTTGTTATAAAATGCATATGATTAAAAAGATGTTTTAAAAGTACAACATAATGATCCACACAAGTATCACTCGAAATTGCGTTGTTTTCCTTTGACCTCGTCGACAAACACAGTCGGCCATTTATAGTGTCAAAATTTTGACTCCCATAAATGGCCGACCGTGTTAGTTCGCAAAGTAAAAGGAAAACCACACAATTTCGAGGCAAATGTGTGTAGATCATTATATTTTACTTTTAAAACATCTTTCCAATCATATGCATGTCATAACAAACGGTTACAAACGCTTTTCAAAGACCAACTCGACCAATCCAAGGCAACGCGTTCCTTTAAAGGCACTGGACACTTTTGGTGATTGCCAAAGACAATAAAAGACCAGTATTCTCACTTGGTGTATCCCTTAACGGATGCATACAAAACAAATCTGTGAACATTTGGACTCAATTGTTTATCAAAGTTGCAAGAGATTAATGAAAGAGAAAAAAAAACACCCTTGCTGCACAAATTTGTGTACTTTCAAATGCCTTTTCATATTTCAGTGAGAAATTACGTCTTTCTCAAAAAATACGTTACTATAGAGGGAGCCCTTTCTCACAACGTTGTGTACTATCAATAGCTCCCCATTGCTGGTTACCAAGAAAGTTTTATGCTAAACATTCTTTTGAGTAACAACCAATAGTGTCTGGTGCCTTTAATAACTGGGATGTTTATGCATTTGCCTACCTTTTTGAGTGCTGGTAGTAACTGAGCGGCTGTTAGAGGTTCAACTGCTCTGAGGTGGGGCATCTCCATTATTGCTTTGACTACTAGTTGGTTAAGCTCCTTCATGGATACATTATAGGCATACTTTGAAGAGTTGACTTCCAGTATTAAGTTTTCTACCTTCACATTCTCGTCTACAGTGCGTTGTAAGCTGTCTACAACTTCATTGTAGAATACTGTGGGATAGAGAGATTGTGTGTAAAAGGCAAAGTATAAAGGTATACCTTTGATTTTTTGAACTTTCCGATTGTTTAAATCCTATAACCGGTAGAAATCTCATTAAACAAAATTTTGAGCAAATCTGTCAATGCAGGGAGAGTTATCCCAAATACACAATCTGAGAAACGTTACTGACACTAACGCTTCTTGGATTCAAGGTTTGGGGCATAAAAACTGAAATCTTTTTCCATAACCACATTATTTCAAGTGAAATGGATCTCAAAACCATTTATACATGTACAATCGAAAGCCGCTTTAGGCTTGTAACCAAAAATTGTTATTGCCATTAATTTCAAGAACGATTACCCATATATACCTTCCCTTTAAAACGCATCAGTTGACATATAAATATGTAAATGATGATATATTTAATGAATAGGGTAGGTGGCCTTAGCTTTCAATCCAAACCGGACCTTCTTCAGAGGCATAAAACAAGTACAAACAAATACATATCCATTTATAGAAAAAGAGAGGGGGAAAGGGATTAAGGAAAGGATCCAGAAGGAAGCGGGAAAATACCAGCCAATCAAATTTTCTATTTCAGAAAAATGATGATGTATTTATATATTCTTTTTATAGTTACACATCCAACAGCACAATTAGCGCCAATTACAGGAGTAGGAAAAAAGAAATATAAATAGATGTACATGTACACACATCGGTGTAAATGGGTCAAAAAAAAAGAGGAAAACTCCAATGGGGGAACACCCACGCAATCAGGTAGGGACTGAAAACACAGACCACATGCAAGGCTCTGCGTCTGAGGTGGGATTCAAACTAGTGTCCACAGGTGTGTGAAAGGCAGGGAAAGAAAGCACTGAGCCAACCTGATGTAACAAACATGTATGAGTTAACCTACATTTAGTATCGTCTGGTGGGGGTGAGATTGAGGTCAGTCTGTCATCATCTTCATCTTCAGAGTCTTCCAAGCTACTTGCTCCCTCTTCCTCAACGGAGATATTTAAACCTGGCCGAGATAGAAGGCAAATAACAACACGTTATCAAAAGTGATTATGGTACCTACATGTACTGTGAAATATCAATAGGATTTGAACTTCATCTAGCAATCAGGCACCCTTGGTGGTCTAGTCGTAAGACTACTGAACCAGAATGGCAAAGGTCAGGGGTTCAAATCCAACCTACGCATTCATCAGTGGCGTAATTAGACATTTTCATTTGCAGGGGGGTGGCAAGAAGGGGCAAAGACATCATTTATTTAGGGGGCTACCTAATGGCATGTCTTTGCCGAGCGGATAAGAGCACTGAACTCAAGCTCTTGTGTTTCTGGTCAACACAGTGTGGAATCGAGTCTCGGTCGTGACACGTGGGTCCTTAAGCAAGACACTTAATCAATGCTTCATCCTTTGGATATGATGTAAAGTCGTTGTTCCCATGTGTTGTGTAACACACGTAAAAGCTAGTGCACTTATCATAAAGAAACGGGGTTTGCCCCATTACTCCAGGTTTCACTGACTGCATAGCCACAGCATCTTGTAAACCATTAGATTGGGTCTTACACTTCAAACGTAGCCCAACATACCATGCAGAAAAATACAGAATGTGCATGGAGCGTCACTTAGTGGCGGATATGAGAACTTGTGTGAAAGGCAGAGAAAGAGGTAATTTCTCAATCAAATAATAAAAGTATTCAGGTCTGACCAATTGTTATTGTATGCATATGTTGGGATACACCATGTGAGAAGACTGGTCTATGACAATTACCAAAGGAGTGCAGTACCTCTAAGAAGCAAATAGGAGGTCACTGTAATAAGATATTTTTACCTAGTAGTTGTTGTCTGAGGACTTCTTCCTCCTCATCTTCATCTTGTGTTGCATTCCATACATAGCCTTCACCCCCTTCCCCAATAACCTCTGTATCCACTGGAACATCCCCTATCGGTTGCATGGTATGGTCCATGTCACTGTGGTCCTGGTCAAATACACTGTGGCCAGGGGGGTATCTTGTTAGGAGTGTGCCTGGAGGGAGGGTGACACTAGGCCCCACTTTGACCTGGAAAAAGTAATTGAAATATTTGAATTGTTTTCACTTTTGTCATTGAATGGTTTACATGTACATTCATAAAAAGTGAGATAGACACCAACTTGTTGAGAAATAACAGAGGCAGTTACAGAACTAGACGTTTCCATTTGCGAGTCGGGGGTGGGGGCAGGCAAGGGTAACAAAATTAGTAGGATTTGAAACTTTGCATGGTGGAAATACGATATGGAAAGGTTAGCGGTAACACCATGTAATGACTATCTCTATCTCTACAATCAGAGCATACTGATCGAAACGGCGAGTTGAGAACCACCCTAACTCATTGAGAGATAGTCATTACATGGTGTTACAGCAAACCTTTCCATATGGCAACCAAATCGTTTGCAAGCAAGAAGTGCAAGACACAGTGCAACTTGTGTATAGTTTTGTTTTTACCCATATACACCGATGTGTGTTTTATAGCACTGTATAATCAGTACTCACCCTAGTTCTGGGAAAAACAATCACAGGCATATTATTAGGGTATATGGGTAACAATTAGTTATTAATAACAATAATAATAATAAAGGAAACTTGTAATGCGCCATGTCAGTCACAGGTGACACTCCTGGTGCAGGAACCCTAACAAAGCTAACAACTGAAGGAACTAATTAAACAAAATAAACAGAAGGAGAAGCAGCTGGTGTGAAGAGGTGGGTCTTGAGTTGGTTCTTGGACGTGTTGAAGAACGTTTCCTTTTTGAGTTTGATGGGGAGTGAGTTCCATAGGGAAGGACCAGACCGAGAGAAAGAGCGGTTTCCCAAGGAGTGATGAGAGAGGGGTACTCAGAAAAGGTTTGTGTCTTTATTACTGTGAACTTTATTATTTGAACTGCCTCTAGCTACCGGACATTCTCAGTGGTTTAGTTGGTAAGACACTGCTCTAGAATTGCAGTGCTCTAGAATTGCAAAGGTCATGGGTAAAATGCATGTTTGTTTTTTTCACAGAGCTCAAGAAAGTACTGAGTATACCGTTCTAACATACATCAGTATAAGCCTTATTATTAAGGGTATGGAAACCACATTGGTGTTTATGGGTAAAACCACAAATAATGTTCTTTAATTAAACTTGTATGTATTGAGCTGTCTTTGAAAACCTACCCCGAATGAGATAATACATCCAGAGTTTACAATGACGCTATCTTTGATGTGAACCCTGTCGCATAGAACAGCCATGTTAAGCTTGCAGTCAGATTCTATCGTTACGTTGTCCCATACGTATGTATTCTCAAGTTTGACATTCTCACCTAGTGGAAATGCAAAGTGGTTCTGTTAGAAAAATCATTGATTTATACAAAGGATTTGAAAGGGGAATTTATTTAGCTTATAAAGACCAAGACCATGGCCAAATTTCAAAAGGCTGATGACTGGTAAGCAAGGTTTTGCGTCTTTTCTAGCAGAAATTTCATATTAACACACAGAGTGTGTTTTATAAACATCAATGGATATTGCATTGTGCATCAAATCTGTTTTTAAGAACCACCGGCATGTCAGCTTGCGTTGTTTGTGGTGACATATGGGTGAGCGGCAGTCAGCTATGAAATGAATATTATGTTACAGGTTGCATCATACCCTAAAGGCTTTATGGATCATTGCTCCATTTCATAGTGCTGCCTAGTGGCAGACTGTTTGCTTACGGCGCAAATTTCCATTTCATAGCGCTGCTCAGCGTATCACACAAAGCAATGCTTACCTTCCAATGCTTCCAGCTGTTTGAAAATGAATGGCGTAACAATGCACATCCAGGTGGATGAGCAAGCTGGCAATTAATTTTCTTGCTAACCTGTGAAATATGCTTACGCTTATACTAAAGCAAAATTTTCTGCTAAAGCAAGCACAAAAATTTGCTTACCGTTAAGCAGTGAAATAAAATTAGCCCCTGATCCTCAGACGAAAAATCAAATCATGAAAAAAATCAAAAATAAAAAGAAGTACAAAATAATACTATCACGAGAAATTAAATAATATATTTCAGAGGCACATTGATTTACATAGTTTAAGTAGAATCAATTTGTTCCATTAAATGGCTTAGAAATACACTGAAGCCAAAGATGACCAAAGAAAACACCATGTTATCCAGAATCAAAATCCCTTAAAAGCTCTTGATACATAAAACCTACCTTGGGAAATATTACCAAATTTGTATACTCACCTATTTGACAGTTTTTACCAATAACTGAATGTGTGATAAAGGTGTTAGTGCCGATAGTAGTTCCCTGACCCACAACGACGTCTTCCTGTAGAATACTACCCCTGAAAGCAGATTCAGCATAGAATGGCAGCATGTTAACACTTTTTACTGCCAAAGTAGTACAAGTACAGCAACTCAGCATGTTATATTTCGAGGGAAGATTTCTACTATCATTACTATGCACATGTGTAAGTTTAATGTAAATCTGTGGACATTTTGAAAAAGTACTCAAACCTTTTAAGTGGGCGTGAAGAGTGGATCGGCCATGGCCCCAAGTAAAACTAAATTACAAGCGAGCAAGGCATGCACGGGGAGATGGATACCCCCCCCCCCCCCGAGAACAAGGTTCCCTGTACACACTCCTCTTCCTTTCTTCCTTCTTATCTTACCTAACACATATTACTTTAATATCACTCTAATGACCAATCACCAGAATCAAATTTTGAATCATTATTTTGAACAAAGACAAGTTTACTAGGGTGGGACTTGAACCAGTGACAATAGGTTTTAACTCGCCTATTTCGGCAATATTTTTGTTAGGGCTAAATATGTCAGTTTGTAGATAAATCAGGTTGCAGGTGTAAAGACTGGTTCATACTTCCTGCTACTGCGAATGTGATATGAATTTTGACGTCACAAATTCACAATGAATAATCCGCAGCAGTAGAACTGTGCTCAACTTTTGCGAATATTTGCAGCAAAAAGAGTTGTGACGTCAAATTCGCTTCACATTTGATTCGCAGGAAGTATGAACCAGGCCTTAGTCTTGCTCTTGTTTTTGTTCGTTCAACCCCAAATAAAATAGAACAACAATTAACATGAATGCAAATAAGTTCACTAACCTTTCTAATGTGACATTACTGGCTAAATATACATTGTGCCTGCCAAGCTTGTAACCTTCTCCTTCAGCCGTTAAGTTGTCTGGCACCATTGGGTGAGACCACCTCCTAATCACATCCTTGCTACAAGGAAAGACATGCATCTCATTAATTAAAATGTTTAATTAAGTTCAAGACATGAAATGTTCACAGGGAAAGTATAGGCCCTACCTTTGGTTTTCCAAATTGTAGATTATAAAATAAATCTGATTTCATTGCAAAAATGTGGTAGCATTTTTGAGAGGGTCCCCATACCAGATGGTTTTGTCTGTGCAATAAAAATAATCCCTCATTGGAATACTCAATCTGAGAAATGTTCACATGTTAGTTTTATTGTATACATCTACATTTATATAGGATTAAAACAATTAAACGGTTCCAAAAACCATGACTTAGATGACTTAGCTCTCACACATGTCACAACGTCAGTCTAGTGTACTAAACTGCTTGGCTGCGACTTTATTAATAATAATAATAATAATAATAATAATAATAATAATAATAATAATAATAATAATAGTGGTTTCTTATATAGCGCGCATATCCGACACTCAGTAACGCTCAAGGCGCTTTAACATTCAGTATTTTCCTGCATGGTATGTGGAGTACATGTATGTTTGAATTATGAGGTTTACTCCTTTACATAAGTAGCACCATACAATGCTTTTAAAAAGTGCTGTGGCACAATATGCTGTTGATCAAACCAGGAACAAACCTCTTCTTTTTTCAATAAGTGCACTGGGTTCTTTTACATGCATTACACAACACATGGGACCAACGGCTTTATGTCCCATCCAAAGGACGAAGCAATGGTTAAAGTGTCATGCATAATAACACAAGTGTCACGACTGGGACTCTAACCCACACTCTGCTGATCAGAAACACCAGAGTTTAAATTCCGTCCTCTTAACCGCTCTGCCTGGACACTTCCTTACTCTTTGGAAATGAATTAAACACATACCTTATAGAATCATACATTGGTAGATTCGTAACTCTAGCTGCGTATTCCTCTTCTATGACATGAACATAAAGCTTGTTGCCTTCAATCTATATTGATGAATATAAAGTTATAAATAAATGGTGAACTCAGTAAGGGTGCCAACATCAATTTCATAAACAAACCGTCCATTTTAGGTCTGACAGCATGGTGTGTGCACGGAGAACTGATTTGTATTGTATTGGCCCCATTTTGCAGTATTTATGACTATGCAAGGGCATGTGTAAACTGAATTAGCGTAATGCAAATCAAGTAAAATTAATTTTGTTTTTCCTTGTTTGATATTATTTTATTTGGCAATTATTACAAGAAAAGAATATTCAGGCCCAATAGTTGTACATTTTGGTCCAATGACCAGTTTGAGTTCCTGGGATTTTACCGAAAGTTCACGCCCTGATACCCTGCCTTTAACACACCCTTTCTTGTGTGAAATCCCTTAACCCTCAGAATCCCCCAATCTTGAGACGTTTACCTCTTCATTAAGAAGTACCCCACGGATGAAATCTGACATAGTCTGGTAGTCAAAGTTGTCGACAAACAGCTCAGTGACCCGAGGTGAGCATATACTGATGTGGCTGTGCATCAGGTCATAGCGTAGACTCATCTGACAATTCTCCTCAAATAAACTCTGCAAGGAAACCCAAAGTAATCTACATATTAACTCAATCTTCTGAATACAATCTGAGCATTAACATCAAAACAATGAGTTGGTAAACTAAAAACACATGTTAGACCTTAACTGTCAGAGCCCCCTTTTTTTTCTAGCATTTTGAACCTTAAATGCCTAGCTTTTGGAGGTTGTTCTTAAAGGGAAGGTACACGCTTGGTAATTACTCCAAACAAATATTAACTCAAAAACTTACTTGGTAACAAGCATTGGAGAGCTGTTGATTGTAGTATAAAACATTGTGGGAAACGACTCCCTCTGAAGTAACGTAATTTTTGAGAAAGAGGTTATTTCCCACTAAAATAATAAAAGACATCTAGCTAGAAGTATTTTATTCCTATCTGAAAGCACACAAATTCGTCCAACAAGGGTGTTTTTTCTTGCATAATTTTCTCGCAACTCCGATGACCAGTTGAACCCAAATTTTCGCAGGTTTGTTATTTTATGCATACAATGGGATACACCTAGTGATAATACTGGTCTTTGATAATAACCACACGTGTCTAGTGCCTTTAAACCATTTGAGATAGCTCACCAAGGGAAACCTAGCTTTTGTCTTGCCGTGCATTTTCTGGTAGTTGAGTATTCTTTGTGTGCTGTCTGTGGCAATCACAATCTCATCTTCTAAACTCCTTGTTCTGTGACCAGGGAATGCCTTCTTGAAGACTAAAGTCATCGCGGAGGATTTATCAGCCCTAAATCGCTCTCTGTAAAACAAAGGAAAATTAGTCTTTTACATATTTTCTACATAGATAGTCTTAAAGCGAAGTCGATCAGCCGGTAGGGGACACCAGCACAACTCGGCTTTGGAGCTTCGTCTGCTGGCCGCCCCCGACGATTGGCTAACCAGGTAGCCAGGGAAGGGTCTCCTACATTAAGCGCACCATTGCCTGTTTCTGCATTTGGTGATTTTTGTAAAGCAGTGTCAAAATTAATGGCCAAAAGAACTTATGTTTAGTCTATGGTAAAGTTTGAAGTTTTATCACGCAAATAAAATCTCACTATAGCACCCAGAAAACACAAGGAAAACTCTCCTTGTCTCCATAAAAACTGTGTGAACTGGGAAAGCTAAGTCTGCGCTACAATATGTACAGTAATACAACACATAACATGCTAATGTAATATGTGATCCGGACCAGATTTAAAGGTAGGATCGTACTCCAAAAATGTATGACCATAAAGACTGAAAGCGTTTCTCAGATTTCTGAGGGTTCATGACCTGTTTGCGAATGGTGCGGCCATGGATGGTTGGTAACTACTGTCACCTTGCTAAATAAGATGAATTTGACCTTCATGTGAAAGTACTGTTGACAGTTTGTTGCTGTTTTCTCAGCAAGTAGCGCTGAACTCAACCGAAACTTTCACATGTGACTTTTATGGTATCTTTCTTTATAATTTTGCCTGTAAATCTGCATTACGTTGACAACAACCAATCTTTAAAATGCATGACCCCATTTTTTTTAATGCTGGCACCATGCAAATCTAGTTAAATTTTGAACCTTGTGGGAAAAATCTAGTAGCGTTTCAACCCTTGTGGGAAAATCTAGTTAAATTTTGACCCTTGTGGGAAAATCTAGTTAAATTTCGACCCTTGTGGGGAAACTCTTGGTCCTAGGACTACTCACTTATGCTGATCAATTAGCTCTTTTAGCGGCATGTTAGACACGAGATCACCACTCACTAGAACAAAGTGAGACCTGATCCTAGATTTACGTTCAATCTCTCGTAGAGCATCCCCGATGGAGCCGCAGCCTTCCGATACTATGGTCGTGACCGTACAGTGAGAGCTCTCATGGTTCCACTTGGAAGCCCTGTATGGAGGAGGGGTGGACAAAAATTAGTTTAAGAATCACAAATGCCACATCAAAAACCTTCTCCTGGTTGGCGCCTCTTGTCTGATAATAGCACTGCACATTTAGTCAGACAAGTAACCCCACTTGTAAAAACTTTGAAAAACACTCAGAACAAGGAAACAGAGAGGCATCATAGTTACATCATGTTTTAGAACAGAATAGACCGTGAACTTCTGAGACTAAAGTTGTCATAAAATTTTTTGAATACGGGAAAATTTGCATGGTAGACTCTTCTCATTTACATTGCATTTGGTAGCACATATTATTCGTGCAGCTAGTACTTAGTAACGTAGTTCAGGCATTAAGCCTGGGCGAATAGTGAGACTACTAGTGTTGTAGTCGCAACTATTGATTGCTCAGCCGAGTTGTGACTTACTGTTTTTCAACTACTCGCTTAATCGTGCCGCCACAAAAATGTATTTTAAAAGTATAACATTATGAAAAATCACACAAATTACTGACAACCAAAAATCATATAGTGCCCCGTAGCGGCAACAGTGCACAAATCGGATCATAACCTTTTGCACAGGTGCTCCTTAATTTGTTTTAGCAGCGGCGCGGCGGCGCTGTACTGCTCAAAAACATTGGGAACAAGGATGATCCTAACTGTTGATTCCCCGTGGGCGAATAGGTCTTTTTGATCGCCGTTGCGGATGGGAGTAATAGTGAATGTCATGTGAAGTACGTTCCACCAATCAAATGACAAGGATCTGTATGTCAGTTATATAATCGCAGCTACATGACCCTGTGTTGTGAACCAATTGTGTCGCTCAAGACTATTCATGACAACATAATTTACTTAGAAACACAATCAGACATCTTTACATACTAGCTATTAGGCCTAATACAGAAAATTATACTTTGATATTTCACAATGGAGACAAACTTACCGGATGTGTTGTTTGAGTTGATCTGCATGAGCACAGCAAAAGACAAACACTTCCTGCATCCCTGCACTTGCAAGGAACTCCAAAGTGTAATCTATCAGTGGACAGTTTACCAGCGGTAACAAGGCCTGAAATAATGAAATATTGAATAACACTAATACATGTAGCAATAAACACGTGGAAAGTTTTTTTTTTTTGTACGACCATAGCTGTGTGGTGATTATGCAATAAACCAGCCAGGCGTGACGGCATGAGTGGCCAGGTCCGTTATTGTATAGATTACAGGGACCTCAATAATGTAACCATCAAGGATGCGTTTCCGCTTCCAAATATTGAAGAATGCCTAGATGTGTTAGAAGGGAAGGCATTTTTCAATACACTAGATATGAGTAGCGGGTATTATCAAATTGAAATGCCCGAAAAAGATATGCACAAAACTGCCTTTATCACCAGGTACGGGTTATGCATTGCCCCGGTTAATTTCCAGCTGGCTATAACACTAATTGTATACTAAGGGGTCTCACTTGGGAACGTGTTGTGGCATATTATTTGTCGACATTGTAATTCTAGGAAAGAGTTTTCAGGACTCAATGGAACTGGTAGAACTAGTTTATGAAATGAAAAGTAATAGTGTGGAGAAAGACCAGCCTCATGAATAATGTGCAAAAAATCTGATGAAGAGAATGCTTAGAGTTCATGCCCTGGCTAGAAAGAACATCGGGGCTGCACAAACTTAAGAAGAATTAGGATTTAAAACATATACATGTAACTACCATGACTACTGTGCATTTGAGGAGGGTGACATTGTGCACAAGCTAAACAAAGCCTCTAAGTTTAGATGTTACCTAGCAAGTCCCGCAAACTACAGCCCATACACTGCCATATGGCTGGGGCCACTGTTGGTTAAACTAACCTCTCTTCCCGGTACTTTTTAAGATTCCCGGTAGAAAGAAAAAGCAGGTCGCAGTACATCATGTACATCACCATCTGCTCAAGAAGTGTGAAGACCATGAGATCCCAATTTGGCTGAGGCGAATGCCTAATAAACTGCTTGGAACCGACAGGTCAGAGGAAGGTTGGCACTGTTGAGTGATGAGACATCAAAAATCGGTAAGAAGTACGAAGGTTTTCACCTAGCAGATGAGAAGGGAACGATGTACACCATGTACTGTAGGACTTTGCAATATTGCTTCGAAGTCTGGCCAGGACGTCCTGAATACTTTCCAACAAATTTTACGAGACATAGATGACCAAGCTCAAACCAGTGAAAGGAACACCGCGAAGAAAATACTAACCAAGATTACAAGTACCATGTCCGATAGGGCAGCAACACAAATAAAATTCAACACATTGCTGGTACAGCGCATTGGGACTCTGTGTGTAATGCGCTTTATAAGAACGGTTTATTATTATTATTATTATTAAAATATAATGTAAGAAGACAGTGTTGCCTGAGGTGCTGGATAGTTATGAGGCATTGACCATTGACAAATGATGAGCGGAAATCATTAGGGCAGCTGTGTAACTTCTTTTGTGGCCTGCATGCCTTGGTCCATATGGCAGATACTGTTTCAGCATGCCTGGTGGAGGCAGATAAGATACTGTAGTGTTTGAAGACAATCCACCCATTCTGGATCCAAGTTTCCTGAAAAAGTCAGAGCCAGGAACCACAAGATTGGTGAGAACTACATGTAAGGCCATTGCAGAAGAGGGGAGATGAAATAAGTGGTTGCCATGGGTCCTTCTTGGAATTCGTCCGGCCGACTTTGAGAGAGAAAGGTTTTCGCCACTTACCACTTGAGCGCTTTCGGGGGAACCGATTCAACATATAGGCCTACCGTATCATTTCTGAATGCAACCAGTGGATTGTTACAATAAAGTACAGATGATTCTAAAAATCATTCTACCATCGCATCGCTGGCTAGACTGCTACAACAAATTTTTGCAGATCATCTTCAAGGAGGAAAGTGGGCAGATGCTCCTGCAGGTGAGAGAGAATACCTGACTGGACTCCCTAAACACAATAAGTATTCGGAGAGTGTTTTTACAAATCTGGACAGAATTGTCAGGGGAAAACCAAGCATCACAACATTTACACCAGAAGCGTGTATCATGTTTGCGCAAAATAAGACCATGAAATAGCTAGCTGCTAAGACTCCATCAGAAAAAGCTACAATATTCAATTCTGCCCGGATGTCTATCAAAGATGTGAAGAAACGCTACCAGGAATGCCAACAAGAAATTCAAGTGACAATGCGTTCTGCTGTTCATGCCAAGTTGGCTCATGCTGAACATGCTGAAGAACTTGAATGCAAGAGAGTACGCAAGAATGACGACCATACACTGAACATAATGTACTGGGGCCTGTGGCAATCTTCAAACCAAGTTGACGATTACTTGGCATCATTGTCCAAGAAAGGTGAAAAGCTGGAGGCTGTTCTTAAAGGAGCGCCTTGTCTTGGATCGGACGAGTTGGTCTATACAAAGCATCTGTAACCGTTTGTTATAAAATGCATTATGGTTAGAAAGAGGTTTTAAAAGTAGAATACAATGATCCACACAAATATGCCTCGAAAATGTGTGGTTTTCCTTTTACCTCGTCGACAAACACGGTCGGCCATTATGGGAGTCAAATTTTTGCAGCCAAATGCATCTTCGAGGAATACAGCAAAAACGAAAATCTTTCGATAAAGCTAAAACAACTGGCTCAGTCTCTGACTGGATCCATTTTAAGGCTCTGAGAAGATCGTCAGATAGATCCATTAGGAAAGCCCGGCGTAATTACATCCATAACATTGGAGAAAACCTCACTTCTAATAACCCAAAACCCTTCTGGAGATACATCAAATCAATTAGACAGCCAGCCATGGGAATCAATACTCTCTCTACCCCAACTGGATTAGTTACAGAACCTAAACAGAAAGCCACAGTGCTGAATCAGCAATTCAACTCTGGCTTCACCAAGGAGGATCTCAGCAACATCCCAAACCACGATTTATCTGCAGCCCCTCCTGTTGAGAAAATTCAAATTAATGTAGAAGGCGTTGAGAAATTACTGAAAAAATCTTAACAGTCAGAAAGCCTCCGGCCCGGATGGTATTCAAGCAAGAGTACTGAAGGAATACTCAAACAGTATAGCACCAATTCTCCAAAAACTTTACCAGAAATCCTTGGATGATGGAACACTCCCTACCGACTGGAGAGGAGCAAACGTCCCCGAATTCAAAAAGGGTGACCGTTCAAACCCGGCAAATTACCGGTACGGCCCATATCACTAACATCTATTTGTTGTAAAACTCTTGAGCATATTATTCACTCTCATATAATGTTGCATCTTGAAGTCATCATATCCTATCAGATGAGCAACATGGTTTTCGTAAAGAAAGATCATGTGAAACCCAACTTGTTAATGTTATAGATGATATCACAAGATGCCTAGACTCCAAAAGTCAGAAGGATCTCATAATAATGGACTTCTCCTAAGCTTTCAACAAAGTACCCCACCAGCGACTCCTAATAAGAAAACTTCAGCAAGTGGGTATCCAAGGTTCCCTACTGAAATGGATTGAATGCTTCCTCACCACTCGCACACAACAAGTTGTGTTATATCCGGAGTACCACAAGGTACAGTCACGGGTCCTCTCTTATTCATTTTATACGTAAATGATCTTCCTAAGTCTTTAACTTCCCGGGTTAGAATGCTCGCAGATGACTGCGTCGTCTACCGAGAGATGACTTCACTAACTGAGAGTACAGAGCTACAGAAAGACATACACTGGGCATCTAAATGGCAAATGGAATTTAATGTCTCCAAATGCTACTGTATGCATAAAAAGACACCACTCACAACCAGCTACTCTCTCAACGGGCATGACTTGGACAACGTTATTAACTTAAATATCCCATACCAATTTAGGGGTACATAAACAGTAGTCTGACTTGGGCAAAGCACATCTGCAAGGTAGCTACAAAGGGAAACCAAATTTTAGGCCTCACACGTAGAAATCTCCACAGTTGTTCCCCACGAGTAAAGGAAGCAGCGTACAAGACCTTAGTCCTCCCACGCCTGGAGTATTGTGCTTGTATCTGGGATCCATTTCACAAAAACATAATCCAACTTGAGGCAGTCCAACGCAGAGCTGCAAGATTCGTTTCAAACAGATACACTAAGACCAATAGTGTCTCTGCAATCATCTCAACTCTGGGCTGGAAACGTCTCGAGGAGCGCAGAATGGCTGCACGCCTATCCTTACTTTACAACCATACACCATAGAGCTGCAATAAATTCTGACCATCTAAATCAAAACCCAAACAAAATGACTGGAGTACAAACTAATTCAACAAAATCAATATCTTTCATCAGAGTACCTGCAAGCAAGGATTGCTACAAACACTCGTTCCTGCCGAAAACTACAGCAGAATGGAACCTCCTCCCAGTGCCCAGCTGCTGTGAGAGAAGCTCCCTCACCTGATTGATAGTGATACATTCAAAAAAAGCCTACACAACTTAAACCTGTTAAATATCAAAAGTAGAGCGCATTATAATAATTAGAGTCCCCAGCACCACACACCTGCAACCTATACATCCCTACATTGGGAGATTGATTGCAGTATAGATCCGGTACCAGATCCACAACATCTGGATTGATGGTGGAATAACTTGGATTGAATAAGTTTGTTGAGCAAAATATTTTGTTAGTTAATTAAACAATAAAATCAGCAAAAGATCATTTGTTAGATTAAAACCAAGTGATCATCCTCACCCGTGGCCTCTCCAACGTGATTGGTGCAAACTTCACATTAAAACTATCAGCTAAGACCACAGCTTGCAGAACATCTTCTTGCTGCAAAACGTTGTCTCCTTTTCCTTTACTTTTCTTCGTATTCGCCGCCATGATGTGCGTGGTGATGCAAGTTCATGAGTTCGCGACGACTGCTGCATGTGTGTGTTGACTTTGATTGCGAATGACGGTCGTTTACGGTAAGTAATCCAAACTCGACACACACGCGTCCAACTGAGATACGCGTGTGTATCGAGTTTGGATTACTTACCGTAAACGACCGTCATTCGCAATCAAAGTCCAACTCTGCACGTTATGCCACTGTTCTGGCACTAAGGTCAAATACCGTCTATGATAGTCAGAGTGTAGCACTATGGCTCAATGCGCCCAGTGGCCTATTTTGGGAAAGTTACCTTTGGTTATTATAATCAGTTGGTTATTTCAAAAAGAACGCCCGAAGTCTGTGTTCACATCCTTTACAAACAAAATCGTACTAATTTGTTCAGATGTTATACCGATATAAAATTTTGTTTTCAAGTTTGAAACAACAGGTCTATTTATAGGACCTTTCAGACATTAGAAAACACTCAAACGGTTTGGCTTCTGGGATAGCTATGTCACAGCTATTATGCTAAATGAAATCCAGCTTCCTCACGTCAAGACAGCTGCTTCAACCAGAGACTTGTCACATTGCACAAAATCATCCACAACCATAAACAACTTGATCTGGAAGAACATCTCAACCTAAATAGACCCCACAGCTGTCGAAACTAGAAATCACAGCCCGCTCACGCTTAGAATTCCATCCTCCAAGAACCAACACCTATCATAAGTTGGAATTCACTTCCCTACACAACTAGCATCACTAGATAGCCCCACTAAGTTTTGGCATACACTCATAGATGAGCATAAATGTAACTAGGAAGTCCACCCTCCTGACCTGACCTTGAGTGTTGTTCCTAGTAAGGAGCCGTTCAACTATTCCATCAAGATCAAGATTATTTTCAAAATGCCAAGTACTAGACAGACTAGACAGTGTTTCAAATATAACAATGGGTCTGCTGATCAAAGGAATCAATAAGGGGGGGGGGGGGGGGACTCACTATGGTAAATATATCCGCTTTCCTTAGGTGATCACATTAACTGAAGACACACTAGCAATCTAGAAAGACTTTTTATATAGTTTTGTTTGTTATTTTTGTTTTATTTAATCTCAAATAATTTTCTTACTCTCTCCCTCTGCCTTTTTGCCTGCAGGTGACTTCAATTCTCCAGAATCCACTTCTCCTATGCCATTTCGCACCAAACTGTTATATCGGCCCAATTTCATGAAGCTGTTAAGCAGCAAACACTGCTTAGCAAATTTCATTGCTAAATACACAAACAAAATTAGTAAGAAACAAAAAAATTCACAGACAAAAGGTCCAAGCTCTGACTTAGCTCATCTTTAATAGTTTTTAGATTGTGGCATAGCAACTGAGCCAGCATTTCACAACAAAGTGCCTCTTGCACCAATTTGATTCCTTTTCTTAATCTAAACAATCTTGAGCCAAATGGCACAGGTGAATTAGACTTGAAACGAGCCTATCGCTTCTATTATTCTACTATTCTTACAGCTATGGCACAATATTAAAAACAACTGTGTTGACCTTGATTCTGTTGGTCGAGTCGGTCTTCGAAAAGCATTTGTAACCGTTGTTTATAAAAATGCACATGGTTGGAAAGACGTTTAAAAAGTAGAATACAATGATCCACACAAATTTGCCTCAAAATTGTGTGGTTTTCCTTTTACTGTGCAAACTAACATGGTCGACCATTTATGCGAGTCAAAAATTTGACTCCCATAAATGGCCGACCGTGTTAGTCGACGAGGTAAAGGGAAAACCGCGTAATTTCGAGGCATGTTTGTGTGGATCATTGTATTCTACTTTTACAACATCTTTCTACCCATGCATTTTATTATAACAAAGTTACAAACATTTTGCAAAGACCAACTCGACAGATCCAAGATAACGTGTTCCTTTAATCATGATTCATCATTGACTCTTCAAAGTGTTATTTTTTAAACTAAAGAAGAGTCCATAAATTTATCAAGCTCCAGGATTTAACTCAAGTTTAATCCAGAAATAATAAATGGTTTATACTTTCTTTATACTATTATAAGCCTTAGACCAATATAGAGACTGAGCCAAAAGCAAGATTTGGCAGAAAAAGGCAGCGGTATTTATACAGAATAATTTACATTTTTACAGTACTAGAGAATGACCTGTACAAACAGAAAGACTATCTAGGGAGCTTTCTAATGGACAAGTCCAAACATTGAGCTTTAAAAGTCACTGGACACTGTTGGAAATTAATCAAAAAACTTGCTTAAAAACTTACTTGAACATTAACGATCAATGGAGAGCTGTTGATAACATAAAACATTTTGAGTTGAATCTGAGAAGTGACTCAAGCATGAATCATTTCTCAAATATTTGTGGTGTGCATTCGCCAAAGCCAGAGATGCCCTTGGTTAAACCTGCCGTCACCTCACTAAACATGGATGGATCCAACGTTCTTGTTGGAAAACAGAGACAAGTTTATTGCTGTTTTCTCAGCAAGCAGGCATTGTATTCAGCGGGAACTTTCACAAGTGACTTTTATGTATTTTAATTAGTAATTTGGCTTTTCAACTCTAATTAGGTTGGCCAAACCCAATCTGTGACCCTGTTTTTTATGCTGCAATGCTGTAATAAAGAATATTCAGCTAGGAACCTTCTAATAAGCAAGGCATCAATGCTGCATCCAATTAATATGAGCTCTGATTTACATAGTGTAAGTTTATGCTTAGCTGATTTGGCTAATTATATTGTAGAACGTCAAGAAGGAAAACAGCCTTTGACTGATTTCATTTTAAGAAAACAAATCTTCAAAGTACTTATGGCAACCAACAAATTATCCCTATTCTTTGAATAACAAAATACATTACAACTATTGGTTGGTTCAAAGGCTATGGTTAAACCACAACTCCCAAGATGATCCTCAGTGCATTCTATTTTCCCAGAGGCAAAGACGAGGAAAAAAAAGAATGCCCCAGGATTACCTCATATTGTACTCATAAAAATAAAATTCTTTCTAGATACCAGGTAGTTGCTGTTGCTATGGATATAGTTCGCTGTTGCTATGGGTATAGTAAAGTGTTTAGTGCATGTGAAGCACATTGCTATAAGCCTTTTTGAGGTATGGCGGACTTGATAGGAGTGTACTGTTTGGTTTGGGTGTGTACACACAAATTTACCCAAACCTTATAGTGTTGTAGCATTGTGTCAGTCATTATCTCAAAAAGGGTTATAGCATGGCTTTCTAGTAAAACTGAGATATATCATGTGGCAGGCTCTAAACCAATCAAAAGCAAGAATCCTTGCAAGTGGAGTTATAATATACATTTATTATTTGACACTGCTTACCAATGTAGATGGTTGCTAAGTAGGAATTCAAACTAAGGTGCATGTGAAATTCATTCCTACTATTGAGCGACGGTGTAGGGTAAAACCAAATATCACATGCATTTCAATAAAACTGTTGAATTCATTTGCAATTCAGATCACGACTGGATTGCTAACCTATCAGGTGGCCCCGTTAATGTTGGCATTCTCTCAACGGCACACTTTTTCAAGTTCATATCAGTGAATTTAATTTTCCATGTGTTCTGTTTCAAAGGATCTCTGATGAGCCCAAACTGTTGTTCAAATACTCCGAGACACGTATCATGTCGATGAATAGTCCCACAAACCCTCACGACGACCAGCCCATGGGGGTCGTCCGATCCACTGGTACCACTTGGGCTGATGTTAGGATTGAACATCAGCCCTTCATCACTCACAAAACTTTTCAAGCGGTTTGCAACTAGTTCAGCCCCTTCGAGGACTTCTGTTCGTCTTTCTGATGAGGTGACGATGAGCCGAAGTCTGGAGCCCTCCCAGAAGTGTTGAGGTCCCCATTCAGAGGGTGGCATGCTCCCTTGAGCACTGGAGTTCAACTGACGGTAGAACCATGTTGTAAATTGTTGAGCGAGTTCTTGTGTGATACTTGGAACCTGTGCGGTTGAGCCTGATACATGAATGTGCTGTTGAACAAACGTGTAACTGACGCTTGAAGCTGCTGGTGGTACATTACGGCGAGGTTCTCTAGCAACCTGAAATCAATCATTGGGAAATTCTTGTTATTATTATGCTGTATTCGTCATATTATAGTATGAAAACAACCTGCTTTTGTCCGATAAGTAATAATAATAATAATGGTTTTTTTTATATAGCGCTTTATACACCATGTCTCAAAGCGCTTCCAACATTATTACCCCTGATCACTGGGCCTTTTCATTCCTAAAACCATCTCAGCTCCCTGGGGTGTATACAGCCTGTGCTGCCAAATATATAGCACACTAAGCAACCAATCACAACATCTCTGCCCTCACAGGTGCCCATATACCCCTGGGTGGAGAGAAGCAATTAAAGTTAAGTGGACAAGTGTGGACATGCTACTCAGTATTTTCATTTGGGCTAACAAGAGGGTTTTGTTCTTTTTTTTTAAAGCCTACTTGTCACTTCACTTGAGAAGCAAAAAACCACAAACAACTTTATATTATACTTTTTTTCTTTTGATGAAAGAAATTTTTGAATGATGTCTGATGGAAACCTTTGCCCGGCTTCACTTATGGTTACAACTGCCTACCTCTTCAGCTTCGTCAAATGCAGGTGCTTCCGTTCCACAATGCCAGAAAAACTGCCTCATGAGTGCTGCTTTGTCAGAAGTTAATGACACGGCTACTTTCTCTGATAATAAAAACCGGAAGATGTACTCTCTTTTGACCTTTCTTCTGCGCAGAAGCTCAAGAGCATTTTGTGAGTGAGCAATGATTGCTCTGATGGCCTCTGCAGAAAGAATGAAAATATGACTTGATTTAAAGACACTGCTGGACACCTGTGGTAATTGTCAAAGACAGTCTTCTCACCCAGTGTATCTCAACATCATGCATAAAATAACAAACCTGAGAAAATTTGAACTAAATTGGTCATCGAAGTTGCGAGATAATATTAATAAATGTAAGAAAAAACACCTTGTCACACAAAGTTGTGTGCTTTCAGATGCTTGATTTCGAGACCTCAAAATCAAATTCAAATGTTTTATAGGTGGAAAATTACTTCTTTTTCAAAAACCAAGTTACTTCAGAGAGGGAGCCGTTTCTCACAGTTTCGTCCTCCACCCCACACAAAATGCTAAAATAACTGCTTTAATTAAGTACCTGCACTACTACACTACAATTTACAAAATAATACACATGTTTATTTATGCATCGCCCTTATTTTTAGGTTTTTGTTGTGTTTGTCTGCACTGTCTGCTATTAGTAGGCCTACTGCTAGCCCTGGACCGAACGGAAGCTAGCACAGTATTGGGCCCGAAATAGCCAGCCGCGTATTCCCGGAAAAACCAGCCGCGTATTCGGGAAATAGAACACATACAGTACAGGGAGGTGACAAGATTTCGCATTTTGCTCGATTCAAAACTGTAATCCGTTAGTTTAATCGAACGAATTTTACAGTACAAGCAATACAACACAATTTTTTAATAGTTAATATTTTTATTTATTAACTATAAATTATTTTTAAGCCAAACATTATATTTAACTAATTGAAAAATAAATGAAAAAATGGGCCGCCAAAAATCGAGCCAAATCCGAGTCAGTTTGTTTGCATTATGTCTGTTTTGTACAAAATCATAGATTGAAAAGAATTTGTACCCTTCGTTATGATATAAAATTAATTTTTTAGACCAGAATCTTAAAGACTGATACCATAGGCACTCAAAATAACGAAGCGTGAAAAATTGGTCCACTAATTAGTTGTTAATTAACCACAGTAATGTATGCTATTTTCAATGAAAATGCGCACAACGGTTGACTTAAAAACTATTTGAAAAGAATTTGTACCCTTCGTTAAAATATAAAATTAATTTTTAAGACCAGAATCTTGAAGACTGATTCCAAAGGCACTCAAAATAACGAAGCGTGAAAAATTGGTTCACTAATTAGTTGTTAATTAACCACAGTAATGTATGCTATTTTCAATGAAAATGCGCACAACGGTTGACTTAAAAACTATTTGAAAAGAATTTGTACCCTTCGTTAAGATATAAAATTAATTTTTAAGACCAGAATCTTAAAGACTGATACCATAGGCACTTAAAATAACGAAGCGTCAAAAATTGGTCCACTAATTAGTTGTTAATTAACCACAGGAATATAAGCTATTTTCAATGAAAATGCGCACAATATAATGCAAAGCGGTTGACTTTAAAACTATTTGAAAAGAATTTGTACCCTTCGTTAAGATATAAAATTAATTTTTAAGACCAGAATCTTGAAGACTGATACCATAGGCACTCAAAATAACGAAGCGTGAAAAATTGGTTCACTAATTAGTTGTTAATTAACCACAGTAATAATATGCTATTTTCAATGAAAATGCGCACAATATAATGCATAGTGGTTGACTTTAAAACTATTTGAAAAGAATTTGTACCCTTCGTTAAGATATAAAATTAATTTTTAAGACCAGAATCTTAAAGACTGATACCATAGGCACTCAAAATAACGAAGCGTGAAAAATTGGTTCACTAATTAGTTGTTAATTAACCACAGTAATAATATGCTATTTTCAATGAAAATGCGCACAATATAAATGCATAGTGGTTGACTTTAAAACTATTTGAAAAGAATTTGTACCCTTCGTTAAGATATAAAATTAATTTTTAAGACCAGAATCTTAAAGACTGATACCATAGGCACTCAAAATAACGAAGCGTCAAAAATTGGTCCACTAATTAGTTGTTAATTAACCACAGGAATATATGCTATTTTCAATGAAAATGCGCACAATATAATGCAATCGGTTGACTTTAAAACTATTTGAAAAGAATTTGTACCCTTCGTTAAGATATAAAATTAATTTTTAAGACCAGAATCTTAAAGACTAATACCATAGGCACTCAAAATAACGAAGCGTCAAAAATTGGTTCACTAATTAGTTGTTAATTAACCACAGTATTATAATGTATGCTATTTTCAATGAAAATGCGCACAATATAATGCATAGCGGTTGACTTTAAAACTATTTGAAAAGAATTTGTACCCTTCGTTAAGATATAAAATTAATTTTTAAGACCAGAATCTTAAAGACTGATACCATAGGCACTCAAAATAACGAAGCGTCAAAAATTGGTCCACTAATTAGTTGTTAATTAACCACAGGAATATACGCTATTTTCAATGAAAATGCGCACAACGGTTGACTTAAAAACTATTTGAAAAGAATTTGTACCCTTCGTTATGATATAAAATTAATTTTTAAGACCAGAATCTTGAAGACGGATACCATAGGCACTCAAAATAACGAAGCGTCAAAAATTGGTGCACTAATTAGTTGTTAATTAACCACAGGAATAGACGCTATTTTCAATGAAAACACAACGGTTGACTTAAAAACTATTTGAAAAGAATTTGTACCCTTCGTTATGATATAAAATTAATTTTTAAGACCAGAATCTTAAAGACTGATACCAAAGGCACTCAAAATAACGAAGCGTCAAAAATTGGTGCACTAATTAGTTGTTAATTAACCACAGTAATGTATGCTATTTTCAATGAAAACACAACGGTTGACTTAAAAACTATTTGAAAAGAATTTGTACCCTTCGTTATGATATAAAATTAATTTTTTTAACCAGAATCTTTAAGACGGATACCAAAGGCACTCAAAATAACGAAGCGTGAAAAATTGGTCCACTAATTAGTTGTTAATTAACCACAGGAATATACGCTATTTTCAATGAAAATGCGCACAACGGTTGACTTTAAAACTATTTGAAAAGAATTTGTACCCTTCGTTATGATATAAAATTAATTTTTTAAGACCAGAATCTTAAAGACTGATACCATAGGCACTCAAAATAACGAAGCGTCAAAAATTGGTCCACTAATTAGTTGTTAATTAACCACAGTAATGTATGCTATTTTCAATGAAAACACAACGGTTGGGTTGACTTAAAAACTATTTGAAAAGAATTTGTACCCTTCGTTATGATATAAATTTAATTTTTTTAACCAGAATCTTTAAGACGGATACCAAAGGCACTCAAAATAACGAAGCGTCAAAAATTGGTCCACCAATTAGTTGTTAATTAACCACAGTAATATATTATGCTATTTTCAATGAAAATGCGCACAAATAATGCATAGCGGTTGACTTTAAAACTATTTGAAAAGAATTTGTACCCTTCGTTAAGATATAAAATTAATTTTTAAGACCAGAATCTTAAAGACTGATACCATAGGCACTCAAAATAACGAAGCGTCAAAAATTGGTCCACTAATTAGTTGTTAATTAACCACAGTAATATATGCTATTTTCAATGAAAATGCGCACAATATAATGCAATCGGTTGACTTTAAAACTATTTGAAAAGAATTTGTACCCTTCGTTAAGATATAAAATTAATTTTTAAGACCAGAATCTTAAAGACTGATACCATAGGCACTCAAAATAACGAAGCGTGAAAAATTGGTCCACTAATTAGTTGTTAATTAACCACAGTAATATATGCTATTTTCAATGAAAATGCGCACAATATAATGCATAGCGGTTGACTTAAAAACTATTTGAAAAGAATTTGTACCCTTCGTTAAGATATAAAATTAATTTTTAAGACCAGAATCTTAAAGACTGATACCATAGGCACTCAAAATAACGAAGCGTCAAAAATTGGTCCACTAATTAGTTGTTAATTAACCACAGTAATATATGCTATTTTCAATGAAAATGCGCACAATATAAATGCATAGTGGTTGACTTTAAAACTATTTGAAAATAATTTGTACCCTTCGTTAAGATCCAAAATTAATTTTTAAGACCAGAATCTTAAAGACTGATACCATAGGCACTCAAAATAACGAAGCGTCAAAAATTGGTCCACTAATTAGTTGTTAATTAACCACAGGAATATATGCTATTTTCAATGAAAATGCGCACAATATAATGCAATCGGTTGACTTTAAAACTATTTGAAAAGAATTTGTACCCTTCGTTAAGATATAAAATTAATTTTTAAGACCAGAATCTTAAAGACTAATACCATAGGCACTCAAAATAACGAAGCGTCAAAAATTGGTTCACTAATTAGTTGTTAATTAACCACAGTATTATAATGTATGCTATTTTCAATGAAAATGCGCACAATATAATGCATAGCGGTTGACTTTAAAACTATTTGAAAAGAATTTGTACCCTTCGTTAAGATATAAAATTAATTTTTAAGACCAGAATCTTAAAGACTGATACCATAGGCACTCAAAATAACGAAGCGTCAAAATTGGTCCACTAATTAGTTGTTAATTAACCACAGTAATATATGCTATTTTCAATGAAAATGCGCACAATATAAATGCATAGTGGTTGACTTTAAAACTATTTGAAAAGAATTTGTACCCTTCGTTAAGATATAAAATTAATTTTTAAGACCAGAATCTTAAAGACTGATACCAAAGGCACTCAAAATAACGAAGCGTGAAAAATTGGTCCACTAATTAGTTGTTAATTAACCACAGTAATGTATGCTTTTTTCAATGAAAATGCGCACAATATAATGCATAGCGGTTAACTTTAAAACTATTTGAAAAGAATTTGTACCCTTCGTTTAGGTATAAAATTAATTTTTAAGACCAGAATCTTGAAGACTGATACCATAGGCACTCAAAATAACGAAGCGTGAAAAATTGGTCCACTAATTGATTGTTAATTAACCACACTAGCATATGCTATTTTCAATGAAAATGTGCACAATATAATGCATAGCGATTGACTTTAAAACTATTTGAAAAGAATTTGTACCCTTCGTTATGATATAAAGTTATTTTTTAAGACCAGAATCTTAAAGACTGATACCATAGGCACTCAAAATAACGAAGCGTGAAAAATTAGTCCACTAATTAGTTGTTAATTAACCACAGTAACGCTATTTTCAGTGAAAATGCGCACAAGTGATTAGTGTTCCATAGAGGACAGCCTCCGTCGGAGTTGTGAGTTCGGGCCATCGGAGTTGTGGGTTGTCCGTCGGAGTTGTGAGTTGGGCCGTCGGAGTTGTGGGTTGTCCGTCGGAGTTGTGAGTTGGGCCGTCGGAGTTGTGGGCGTCGTGTGCCCGGCAAAAGGGCGTAAGGCCTTACGCCCTTTTGCCGGGAACATAAAGTAGTTCGTCCCAGTAACAAAAGGACGTAAGCAACAAAATGGCTCCTGACATGAAAATTTGTCATTTTTGTTTGTTCTTTTGCTAGAATTACCCTGAAGACATGTTTCCCCATTCCCCATGCAGAATTTAACCTTTCTAGAATGACTTTTGCATGGCAACAAATTTACCAAACTTTCCCGCTCATAATTCTTGAAACACAAATTTTAACATAAATTGCTTACGTCCTTCTGCCGGGAACTTTCCCTTACGTCCTTTTGCCGGGCACACGACGGGTTGTCCGTCGGAGTTGTGAGTTGGGCCGTCGGAGTTTTGGGTTGTCCGTCGGAGTTTTGGGTTGTCCGTCGGAGTTGTGAGTTGGGCCATTTGAGTCATGGATTGTCTGTCGGAGTTGTGAGTTGGGCCGTCGGAGTTGTGAGTTGGGCCGTCGGAGTTGCGGGTTTTCTGTCGGAGTTGTGAGTTGTCCGTCGTAGTAATGTGAGTTGTCTGTCGGAGTTGTGGTAAAGTTTAAGTGTAAGGGGTCCCGAAAAACCTACGCACACGCGTGCCTTCGTCTCAAATTGTCACAATACACATAGCCTGGATGATGGTTTGCCCGTATTCCTCAACAAAATGAATTTTTACATATTTTTAACACCAGGAACTTTAGGTACAACGATTTTTATTCAGACCGTTTCATTCCGATTGGTTAAACTGCGGTCAATCAGGAGAGAATGTGCAACTTAATGAGTGTTAATTTCGTGCACACACTACGAAAGTGTTAGCTGTCACTTTGTGTACAGAAGTACATAAAATTCAAGCACCAGACTGCTGTGACATTCAAATTATTGAAATTTACGTCATACAACATGAAAATGAAAAGGCTGATCCAGCCAATCACTATATATTTTTTTAACTTTTAATCGTTGAAATATTTTTTGATAAAGTAAAAGCCAACAACTCTCTATAATCCTTGGAAAATTGCAATGTTACATATTTTGGCCTTCAGATGGTCTTAAAATCTGGCAATGCATCTGTAAATTGCTGTATTATTAGGTTTCCGGGTGATACATAAGGAGTAGTTTTTGTTTTTGTTTGACAAACAACCCATCAAGGATTAATATCAATAAAACTAACTCAAGGCATCGTCAGATTTATGATAATAATTTTATTAGTTGGAAGCACAGCTTTCATACACACAGATCACAGCTCGGGTATCAGGAAAACTTGCACAGTTCCGTTGGCTTAATTCATTCATGCGTTCGTATTGTCGTTTACAACAAACATAATATAGGTTTTCTCGGTCAATTTTCATGCGTTCGAATTAAAGCTAAAAAGAAACCCTAGTTTGAGAGGATTAGGAGGAAATGCGTGAATTTGAACGCATGTTAATGAATTTGAATGATTTTTTGCTGAAATTGGCCGGGAAAACCTATATTTAAACATGAGAGTATAATTATGTTTCTGAACAATAAAATAATGTTTTTTAGTAATTGTTTTTAACGATTTTTTTATGTAAAAAAAAAACTTTGCTTTGATCGAACGTCGAACACACGTTCGTCGTGAGTTTGTACGTTTCGAAAAAGTGTTTTTCTTGCATTTTTTTCCGGCAATGTCGACCAGGTGTATTGCTGCTGGATGCAGCAAAACAACTAAAGATGGGGTCAGTTTGCAAAGTGGTCCGGTCCGACGACCTTTCCAGCGCTGTGCAGCAAACACTTCGAGCCGTCCGCTCCGAGAATCCGGAATACACTACACATTTTGACATGAAGAGAAAAGTTCTTTTCTAAAACATGACGCCATCCCAACAATTTGTCCAGCTAGTGGAGAAGTCGAAGAAGTTGGCACTGCATGCGATTCATCGCGCCTCGATTGACGTCACGAACAGCGCCCTCTCGTGTCGGGCTTATTTTCAAATTTGTAAATAACATGGAAACTAGTTTTAAAACCTTAGTTAATTTTGTATTCATATTCCACTCATCAAAACACATAATTTATTTTAGTGACAAAAGCTTTATTTTGACAATATTAATACCACTTCCAGGTGACTTTTGTGCCTACCCTTATACAAAGGTACAAATCAGAGACATTAATCGAGCAGGTAAGGATATTTTTTGATATCCTTCCATTGTCTTTAGCTATGTCATTATTGAGCACATCACAACTTCTGGAAGGTGGTAGCAGCAATCACATTTCATCATTGTTCGAGAGGTCTTCACACACGCTTGACGATGTCGTGCTGACCTGCCCTGTATGTTCAAATTCTACACTTTGCTGTTCGTGGTTTTCCCGGTCAATTTCGGGAAATGAGCAGCCAATTTAACCACCAGCCTATTCTTTTTCGCACAAAATCGAATGCTTCTGAAAAGGGTCATTCGATTTCATTTTAAGACTAGTCAAAATAATGTACTTTTACGTCATTCAATTTAACAAAATAATCATTCCATTTAACAATTTATCGAAGCTGCATTCAAATTCGCATGATTTTTTGGGGCAGTCAATTTTGGAATTTGTGCATTCTTAAAAACGCTTGGTTAACTTGTGTTTCCTTACTTATGTTAAAAGGCATGCTGTTCATTATTTTTGCACTCTTGAACATAGTTATGCCAAGATGTCTGGCACGCCAACAGATTGATGGTTGGCGAAAATTTACACCCCAAAAACATAAAAAATAAATGTAGGTTTTCTCGGTCAAATTCGGCAAATAATGAGCAGCCAATTTAATTTTCATGCGTTCGAATTAAAGCTATTTTGCCTCTCCGGTTTTTACTGCGATTCAGAATTCGGTCATTCAATTTCGTTTTGAGGCATTCAAGTTCCTAGCACATTCATTCTTTTTCATGACACACAATCATCATTCAATTTAGCAAAGCTGGTTCGACTAGAGATTTTGCTGATTTGATCATTTTCAATTTCGTAAAGAGGCAATCAATTTCGCTCACCGATAATTCAAATAAGTACGACTAAAGAAATACGAATAAACAGAAAAACTGTATAAGGCAAACCGTTTCGTACCTTCACTTTTAAATCAAGCGAACCTTATTTTCGTTGTTTTATGTTTCCAGTAGACTTTACCTTGGGCGCCATAAGGGTTGTTTTCTTCTTTATTTTTTTCGGGTGACCTTCAATGGTTAACTGTTTAATTTTTTTTTTTTTTTTTTTTTTTTTTTTTTTAAATTCCAGTTGTTGGTTTTTATAAATATTGACCAACCATCTGTTGGCGGGCCAGACATCTTGGCATAATTATGTTCAAGAGTGGCAAAAAATTAACCGCATGCCTTTAACATTCGTATAAGGAGCAACAAGTTAACCAAGCGTTTTTAAGACTGCACAAATATCAGAATTGACTGCCTCAAAATTAAATTGAATGACTAAACACATGCCTCAAAAACACTCCTGCGAATTTGAATGCAGCTTTGATGAATTGTTAAATTGAATGATTATTTTGTTAAATCGAATGACGTAAAAGTAGATTTGACTAGTCTTAAAACGAAATCGAATGACCCTTTTTTAGTAGCATTCGATTTCGTGCGAAATAGAATAGGCTGGTGGTTAAATTGGCTGTTCATTTTCCGAAATTGACCAAGAAAACCTATATTAAAAAAATCGGGTCTTGCTCAGTTAACCAATAAATCTCTCCGGAAAAAAAAATAAAGAAAGAAAAAAAAATCTTAAGGGGCCCCAGGTAAAGTCTACTGGAAACATAAAAACAAAAAATTAAGGTTCGCTTGCTTTAAAAGGGAAGTCACGAAACAGTTGCTTTTAACTTTACAGTTAATCTTATTATTCGTATTTCTTTGGTCGTACTTATTTGAATCCTCGTTTAGCGAAATTGATTGCCTCTTTACGAAATTGAAAATGATTAAATCAGCAAATCTCTAGTCGAACCAGCTTTGCTAAATTGAATAATGATTGTGCGTCATAAGAAAAGAATGGGTGTGCTATGAATTTGAATGCCTCAAAACGAAATTGGATGACCTACTTCTGAATTTGAAACGCAGTAAAAACCGGAGAGGCAAAGTAGCTTTAATTCGAACGCCTGAAAATTAAATTGGCTGCTTATTTTCCGAAATTGACCGAAAAAAACCTATAATATCAGGCCCGCATCCTACCTGCAGTTATTAAAGAATATTGTTACAATGCACGAAGAACATTTCGAATAGGGGCGTAGATAAATAATATTATAGGTTTTCTCGGTCAATAGCAGCAAATTAGCAGCCAATTTAACCACCAAGCTATTCTATTTCGCGCGAAATCGAATACTACTGAAAAGGATCACTCGATTTCGTTTTATGATTGGTCAAAATGTAATGTTGCGTCATTCGATTTAACAAAATAATGATTCAATTTAATAATTCATCAAAGCAGCATTCAAATTCGCAGACGCTTCTTGAGGCGTGTGTGCCACGAACAAGAATGTAAATACTCTAAATTGAACAGAGTGCTAAAGGAATTAGAATCAGCTCAAAACGAAATTGGATTGCCTAATTCCGAATTTGAAACGCAGTAACAACTGAGGAGACAAAACAGCTTCAACTCGAACGCACGAAAATAAAATGGCTGCTTATTTTCTGAATTCGACCGAGAAAACCTATAATATTATGAGATCTGCCATCTGACAACATAGTGCGAACAAAACATCGGCCTAATTTCCCAATAAAAGCATAAAACACATGGGTCCATCCATTTCATGTAGGCCTAAGGTAAGCAAAAACGACATCTCATTGCCTTCTCGGTGAGGAATCGAGACAGCAAGGTACAATAATCACAATCGGAACTCAATCACGGAGCCTCAATCACATGTGAAAATTGCCAAACAAGAACCCGCAAGTAGGCCTACGCCAGCAATTGGCCATTACAGTTTAGTAAAACAAATAAAAGTCAGACGGCCAACTCACAACTACGACGGCCAACCCACAACTACGACGGCCAACTCACAACTCCGATGGACAACTCACGACTCCGACGGCCAACTCACAACGCCGACGGACAACCCACAACTCTGACGGCCCAACTAACAACTCCGACGGAAAACCCACATCTCCGACGGACAACCCACAACTCCGACGGCCAACTAACAACTACGACGGCCCAACTCACAACTCCGACGGACAACCCCAAACTCCGACGTCCCAACTCAAAACTCCGACGGACAACCCACAACTCCGACGGACAACTCACAACCCCGACGGATAACCCACAACTCCGACGGCCCAACTCACAACACCGACGGATCAACTCACAACTCCGACGGACGACCCACAACTCCGACGGCCCAACTAACAACTCCGACAGACAACCCAAAACTCCGACGGCCCAACTTACAACTCCGACGGACAGCCCACAACTCCGACGGATAACCCACAACTCGGACGGCCCAACTCAAAACTCCGACGGACAACCCACAACTCCGACGGACAACTCACAACCCCGACGGATAACCCACAACTCCGACGGACAACTCACAACCCCGACGGATAACCCACAACTCCGACGGCCCAACTCACAACACCGACGGATCAACTCACAACTCCGACGGACGACCCACAACTCCGACGGCCCAACTAACAACTCCGACAGACAACCCAAAACTCCGACGGCCCAACTTACAACTCCGACGGACAGCCCACAACTCCGACGGATAACCCACAACTCCGACGGCCCAACTCACAATTCCGACGGACAACCCACAACTCCGACGGCCCAACGCACAACTCCGACGGCCCAACTCATAACTCCGACTGCCCAACTCACAACTCCAACGGAGGCTGTCCTCTATGGAACACCATAGTCCTCTATGGGACATCATAACAACTAGTTAGTGAACAAATTTTTCAAGGTTCGTTATTTGAAGTGCCTATGGTATCAGTCTTCAAGATTCTGGTCTTAAAAATTAATTTTTTATCATAACGAAGGGTACAAATTCTTTTCAAATAGTTTTAAAGTCAACCGCTATGCATTGAATTGTGCGCATTTTCATTGAATAAAATAGCATTCATTACTTAGGTTAATTAACAACTAATTAGTGGACAAATTTTTCACGCTTCGCTATTTTAAGTGCCTATGGTATCAGTCTTCAAGATTCTGGTCTAAAAAATGAATTTGTTTTCATAACGAAGGGTACAAATTCTTTTCAAATAGTTTTTAAGTCAACCGTTGTGTTTTCATTGAAAATAGCATACATTACTGTAGTTAATTAACAACTAATTAGTGGACCAATTTTTGACGCTTCGTTATTTTGAGTGCCTATGGTATCAGTCTTTAAGATTCTGGTCTTAAAAATTAATTTTATATCATAACGAAGGGTACAAATTCTTTTCAAATAGTTTTTAAGTCAACCGTTGTGCGCATTTTCATTGAAAATAGCGTATATTCCTGTGGTTAATTAACAAACTAATTAGTGAACCAATTTTTGACGCTTCGTTATTTTGAGTGCCTTTGGTATCAGTCTTAAAGATTCTGGTTAAAAAAATTAAATTTATATCATTACGAAGGGTACAAATTCTTTTCAAATAGTTTTTAAGTCAACCGTTGTGCGCATTTTCATTGAAAATAGCATATATTACTGTGGTTAATTAACAATTAATTAGTGGACCAATTTTTCACGCTTCGTTATTTTGAGTGCCTTTGGTATCCGTCTTAAAGATTCTGGTTAAAAAAATTAAATTTATATCATAACGAAGGGTACAAATTCTTTTCAAATAGTTTTTAAGTCAACCGTTGTGTTTTCATTGAAAATAGCATATATTACTGTGGTTAATTAACAACTAATTAGTGCACCAATTTTTGACGCTTCGTTATTTTGAGTGCCTTTGGTATCCGTCTTAAAGATTCTGGTTAAAAAAATTAATTTTATATCATAACGAAGGGTACAAATTCTTTTCAAATAGTTTTTAAGTCAACCGTTGTGTTTTCATTGAAAATAGCATACATTACTGTAGTTAATTAACAACTAATTAGTGGACCAATTTTTGACGCTTCGTTATTTTGAGTGCCTATGGTATCAGTCTTCAAGATTCTGGTCTTAAAAATTAATTTTATATCATAACGAAGGGTACAAATTCTTTTCAAATAGTTTTAAAGTCAACCGCTATGCGCATTTTCATTGAAAATAGCATATATTACTGTGGTTAATTAACAACTAATTAGTGCACCAATTTTTGACGCTTCGTTATTTTGAGTGCCTTTGGTATCCGTCTTAAAGATTCTGGTTAAAAAAATTAATTTTATATCATAACGAAGGGTACAAATTCTTTTCAAATAGTTTTTAAGTCAACCGTTGTGTTTTCATTGAAAATAGCATACATTACTGTGGTTAATTAACAACTAATTAGTGCACCAATTTTTGACGCTTCGTTATTTTGAGTGCCTTTGGTATCAGTCTTTAAGATTCTGGTCTTAAAAATTAATTTTATATCATTACGAAGGGTACAAATTCTTTTCAAATAGTTTTTAAGTCAACCGTTGTGCGCATTTTCATTGAAAATAGCGTATATTCCTGTGGTTAATTAACAACTAATTAGTGGACCAATTTTTGACGCTTCGTTATTTTGAGTGCCTTTGGTATCAGTCTTTAAGATTCTGGTCTTAAAAATTAATTTTATATCATAACGAAGGGTACAAATTCTTTTCAAATAGTTTTTAAGTCAACCGTTGTGTTTTCATTGAAAATAGCGTATATTCCTGTGGTTAATTAACAACTAATTAGTGCACCAATTTTTGACGCTTCGGTATTTTGAGTGCCTATGGTATCCGTCTTTAAGATTCTGGTCTTAAAAATTAATTTTATATCTTAACGAAGGGTACAAATTCTTTTCAAATAGTTTTAAAGTCAACCACTATGCATTTATATTGTGCGCATTTTCATTGAAAATAGCATATTATTACTGTGGTTAATTAACAACTAATTAGTGAACCAATTTTTCACGCTTCGTTATTTTGAGTGCCTATGGTATCAGTCTTTAAGATTCTGGTCTTAAAAATTAATTTTATATCTTAACGAAGGGTACAAATTCTTTTCAAATAGTTTTAAAGTCAACCACTATGCATTATATTGTGCGCATTTTCATTGAAAATAGCATATTATTACTGTGGTTAATTAACAACTAATTAGTGAACCAATTTTTCACGCTTCGTTATTTTGAGTGCCTATGGTATCAGTCTTCAAGATTCTGGTCTTAAAAATTAATTTTATATCTTAACGAAGGGTACAAATTCTTTTCAAATAGTTTTAAAGTCAACCGCTTTGCATTATATTGTGCGCATTTTCATTGAAAATAGCATATATTCCTGTGGTTAATTAACAACTAATTAGTGGATCAATTTTTGACGCTTCGTTATTTTGAGTGCCTATGGTATCAGTCTTTAAGATTCTGGTCTTAAAAATTAATTTTATATCTTAACGAAGGGTACAAATTCTTTTCAAATAGTTTTTAAGTCAACCGTTGTGCGCATTTTCATTGAAAATAGCATACATTACTGTGGTTAATTAACAACTAATTAGTGCACCAATTTTTGACGCTTCGTTATTTTGAGTGCCTATGGTATCCGTCTTCAAGATTCTGGTCTTAAAAATTAATTTTATATCATAACGAAGGGTACAAATTCTTTTCAAATAGTTTTTAAGTCAACCGTTGTGCGCATTTTCATTGAAAATAGCGTATATTCCTGTGGTTAATTAACAACTAATTAGTGAACCAATTTTTGACGCTTCGTTATTTTGAGTGCCTATGGTATCAGTCTTTAAGATTCTGGTCTTAAAAATTAATTTTATATCTTAACGAAGGGTACAAATTCTTTTCAAATAGTTTTAAAGTCAACCACTATGCATTTATATTGTGCGCATTTTCATTGAAAATAGCATATTATTACTGTGGTTAATTAACAACTAATTAGTGAACCAATTTTTCACGCTTCGTTATTTTGAGTGCCTATGGTATCAGTCTTTAAGATTCTGGTCTTAAAAATTAATTTTATATCTTAACGAAGGGTACAAATTCTTTTCAAATAGTTTTAAAGTCAACCACTATGCATTATATTGTGCGCATTTTCATTGAAAATAGCATATTATTACTGTGGTTAATTAACAACTAATTAGTGAACCAATTTTTCACGCTTCGTTATTTTGAGTGCCTATGGTATCAGTCTTCAAGATTCTGGTCTTAAAAATTAATTTTATATCTTAACGAAGGGTACAAATTCTTTTCAAATAGTTTTAAAGTCAACCGCTTTGCATTATATTGTGCGCATTTTCATTGAAAATAGCATATATTCCTGTGGTTAATTAACAACTAATTAGTGGATCAATTTTTGACGCTTCGTTATTTTGAGTGCCTATGGTATCAGTCTTTAAGATTCTGGTCTTAAAAATTAATTTTATATCTTAACGAAGGGTACAAATTCTTTTCAAATAGTTTTTAAGTCAACCGTTGTGCGCATTTTCATTGAAAATAGCATACATTACTGTGGTTAATTAACAACTAATTAGTGGACCAATTTTTCACGCTTCGTTATTTTGAGTGCCTATGGTATCAGTCTTTAAGATTCTGGTCTTAAAAATTAATTTTATATCTTAACGAAGGGTACAAATTCTTTTCAAATAGTTTTAAAGTCAACCGCTTTGCATTATATTGTGCGCATTTTCATTGAAAATAGCATATATTCCTGTGGTTAATTAACAACTAATTAGTGGATCAATTTTTGACGCTTCGTTATTTTGAGTGCCTATGGTATCAGTCTTTAAGATTCTGGTCTTAAAAATTAATTTTATATCTTAACGAAGGGTACAAATTCTTTTCAAATAGTTTTAAAGTCAACCGCTTTGCATTATATTGTGCGCATTTTCATTGAAAATAGCATATATTCCTGTGGTTAATTAACAACTAATTAGTGGATCAATTTTTGACGCTTCGTTATTTTGAGTGCCTATGGTATCAGTCTTTAAGATTCTGGTCTTAAAAATTAATTTTATATCTTAACGAAGGGTACAAATTCTTTTCAAATAGTTTTTAAGTCAACCGTTGTGCGCATTTTCATTGAAAATAGCATACATTACTGTGGTTAATTAACAACTAATTAGTGGACCAATTTTTCACGCTTCGTTATTTTGAATGCCTATGGTATCAGTCTTTAAGATTCTGGTCTAAAAAATTAATTTTATATCATAACGAAGGGTACAAATTCTTTTCAATCTATGATTTTGTACAAAACAGACATAATGCAAACAAACTGACTCGGATTTGGCTCGATTTTTGGCGGCCCATTTTTTCATTTATTTTTCAATTAGTTAAATATAATGTTTGGCTTAAAAATAATTTATAGTTAATAAATAAAAATATTAACTATTAAAAAATTGTGTTGTATTGCTTGTACTGCAAAATTCGTTCGATTAAACTAACGGATTACAGTTTTGAATCGAGCAAAATGCGAAATCTTGTCACCTCCCTGTACTGTATGTGTTCTATTTCCCGAATACGCGGCTGGTTTTTCCGGGAATACGCGGCTGGCTATTTCGGGCCCAATACTGTGCTAGCTTCCGTTCGGTTAGCCCTGGTACGGTAGGACGTCAGTCAGTGCCACAACGGAGGAGTCCAACCTAGGCTACACTCTCTGCTAGTTTGGGATAATTTTCTGCACAGTATACTGAAGATGACGAAGGAAGAAGAAAAATGGGAGAACTAGTACTTAAAGGCAGTGGACACTATTGGTTATTGTCAAAGACTAGCCTTCGCAGTTGGTGTATCTCTACATATGCATAAAATATCAAACCTGTGAAAATTTGAGCTCAATCGGTCAACGAACTTGTGAGATAATAATGAAAGAAAAAAACACCCTTGTCACACGAACTTGTTTGCGTTTAGATGGTTGATTTCGAGACCTCAAGTTCTAAACTTGAGGTCTCGAAATCAAACTCGTGGAAAATTAATTCTTTCTCGAAAACTATGGCACTTCAGAGGGAGCCGTTTCTCACAATGTTTTATACCATTAACCTCTCCCCATTACTCGTCACCAAGAAAGGTTTTATGCTGATAATTATTTTGAGTAATTACCAATAGTGTCCACTGCCTTTAATACATGTCACTTTACTCTTTTACTTAACAATACAATGAACACCTATGCCTACCATTTTTATTTTGAACGGTAATCTTTCGATTGGTAATGGTTTCTACCAATGACAGAAGCTCACTCATGTTAAATTCTTTCGAGAGAAATCTTCGAAAGCATTCTTTTTCTTTCACGGTGAACAACGTTGCCGCAACCTCCATGGTTGCTTAGTTCTATACAGCAAAGTATCAGCAGCATGCAGCCTCACCTCACTGCTGTGTCAGATAATTAACTAATTAAATCAGCTCAAAAACTTGACATTGGATGGGAGGGTCGAAGTCG
Source organism: Asterias rubens (assembly GCF_902459465.1). NCBI lineage: Eukaryota > Metazoa > Echinodermata > Asteroidea > Forcipulatida > Asteriidae > Asterias > Asterias rubens. The sequence goes on along the minus strand of NC_047071.1, from coordinate 7,878,761 downwards.
GGGGATTTCCTTCATGATGAAACAATAGTCGCCACTTTTTGGCCTCCATAAGGGCGCCCTCTTGCGTTTGTGTGCAGCATACTACTATACGGAAGTAAATGAGTTGTTTCAATTCACAGTGTGTAGAAATAACAAAATTTAAACAAATCAAAAATGCCGAATGGTGAGTCAATGGATACTTCTGAGAACACTGGAAACAACCCGGGGGTAAGCCCACCGAATGGTGTTCCATTGGAAGTTACCGACGACATGGCAGAAGAAGAGAATGCAAGCCAAAACGAGCGTGAAATAACACAGACGGACCACCTGAACAAATCACTTCTGACGTCCTTCCTCGACCGGCTGAACGACCCAAACTTCCACATTCCACAGCCCCCCTCTCCGCCGGAGGAGGAGGGTGACTATGAGGCGGAGGGGAGTGCACCGGAGGAGTTGAACGATCAGCAACAAAGAGTGGAGGCCAACGGGGATGGCAAAGAGACGGTAGATAAATAGGAATGGGACAAAGGTTAAGAAGAAGACCTGGAATTAAAATAGACCGCATGGATGGACGGCAAGAAGTTATTTAGTGGTCAAAGATTCCAGATAACATTTTGTTCAGACATCGTCCAGAGGCAGCGGTCATCTTCACATCATAGTCTAGCTGCTGCGTGCACGCCTGAATAAACACATCACCACAACAAAAGAGCAAGTTCGAGTGAGGCACTATAGTCGACTATATAGTCGAGCATTGGTCGATTTTGCCTGGTACCAGGATGTATTCAATTCATAGGTAACCATGGCATGGAACATTGACCAGTGGTTGACAAATAGTCACCACCCGAACTTGCTCAAAATTATTCAGTGCATCCACTGTGACCTCGCCTCTACAGATGACGTCCCTTTCGGAGGAGTAGTGCTACAACTTAAGGCTTAAAAGCAGTAAAATGTGCAAATACAAGGAAAACGTGATTTACACCAGTCTGAGTTTTCGACTTGAGTTGATCGACAAAACTATGCCATGTCCTCTAATGAGGCAATTAGGATTGGTTGTGCAAGAATAAGTGAAAGAAAGGATTAGTTATTTGGTAAAAATGTAGCAAATCCGACACGACAGTGACCTGGGTGACAACTACTCCTAGAACTATGCGGTTTCATTCCGATATCGTCGTCGCCCGTTACGGGAGACGATAGCGGAACAAAACTGCATAGTTCTGCAAGCAATCGTCATATCATACATTGTACATACTGATTTTCTCAGTTGGAAACTAACAAAGTTAATTTTGTGTTCGTATTGATAGTGGTGGATAGTACACAAAAAAATATTGACTGCTTTTAGTGCTAGTGCTACATGGTGGTTAAAATGACTCTCTGATGTGATCCTAGCTAGGCATGTTTTATTTTCCTGAGGTGAAGCCGAGGGAAAAAAACCTGCACCTCCGGGAAACACAGAAGTGTAGTTTTAACCATTGCACGAGTAAAAGCAGTCAATGTTTGTTTTATAATGTGCCTAGACATCAAGGTATCAAGAAGCTGCTGTTGCTATGGGTACAGTATAATTGTTGCCATGGAAAGTACATCAGCTGTCATGGGGTAGTACATTTGGTTATTATGAGTTGTTTAATTAATAGTACCGCGCTCTAAACTAAAATCAAAAGGCAGAATCTTTGTAAGGAAGTGTTGCAATAAAGACAAAGGTTCTCACTCATTATGGGATGAAATTGAAGTACTACATCTTAGTTCAACGTACTAGTGGATATCTTCCTAGGTTTGACAGACCAGTTTGACCTCTATAAACAAAATGTGATGAATTATTTCCTTGACGACGCACAATTATCAGGAAGTAGTAATATTTCATAAACTTTTTTTTGTATTTTAATTATAAAATATCGACAGTCAAAATGTTGTCTAAGAAAGTTTGCTAAACATGCAATCTTTTTGGTTAGAGAGATAGTGAAACTGTTTAAAAAGATACCTACAATGAATTTTTATTATTCATTAATAGGTGTTTAAATCTTAGCAAACCAAAATTGACAGAAAACCAACAGGCTAGTCTGAACTCGTGCAGTGCAAAAAGTTCTCTAACTTTATTATGAAATATTACGTGCACAGTAAACCCATCCACTTCTTACAATGCACTGTATTGACACATCAGATGGCGTCATCATCACAATAATCTTGGTCATTGTCCCTGTGTCTTACTTGGTCAATACAGTGTATAATACACATATTAGGCAAATGCTGGGCTTGATTTCAAGCACTAATAAGAATCATCTAATCTCAAAAGGAGTCGTCATTAATTACCATAGTGATTTGTATTGTGACTTTGTGAAATCGCACTTTGGTAAGCTTTTAAAGGCAGTGGGCACTATTGGTTATTGTCAAAGACTAGCCTTCACAGTTGGTGTATCTCAACATAGGCATAAAATAACAAACCTGTGAAAATTTGAGCTTGATTGGTCGTCGGAGTTGCGAGATAACTATAAAAAAAAAAAGCCCTTGTCACACGAAGTTGTGTGCGTTTAGATGATTGATTTTGAGACCTCAAGTTCTAAATCCGAGGTCTCGAAATCAAATTCGTGGAAAATTACTTCTTTCTCAAAAACTATGGCACTTCAGAGGGAGCTGTTTCTCACAATGTTTTATACCATCAACCTCTCCCCATTCATGCCATTACTCGTCACCAAGAAAGGTTTTATGCTAATAATTATTTTGAGTAATTACCAATAGTGTCCACTGCCTTTAAGATCGGTTGGCATTCAAAATCATCATAGCTTTTTGTGAAATTGAGCCCAGTATTTGCACACAAAAATATTGTTTGTACACATATTATTTGCAATCAGCCTGCCAAAATAAATAGTGTTGCAAATAGTATAAAAGTTAGATGTCAGTGCAAGGTCTCATTACAAGACTAATCTCAATGTTTACTTAGGCTTGTACAAAAAAGTATAAAAGTAGTTATTACTTTTCAGTGACTAACCAGCTGGACCAGTCAGCTTTTCATTTAACTGGTCTGTCAGCTTTTTCACTAGTCCATAGCAGGCCTGATGTTTCACTGAGGCAATGAAGGCAATTGCCTCCATGCCCCCTGGTCATTGCCTTGGTGCCCTTAAAAATGTTTCAATAGAAATTTACTATTTCTTCATAGTGTGCCCTTTAACAAGGAGAAAATGCCTTGGTGCCCTTGCCCTTTCAAAAACAAAGCAAACAGGCCTGCCATAATTCATATTAAAATAAGGATGGTTTTCAACACTGTACTAGCCAGCCTGTACACCTGACCGTTTTAACTGCCATTTGGCCAGCGGGCCACTGTTAAAGACAGTGGACACTATTGGTAATATTGTCCAAGACTAGTCTTCACAGTTGGTGTACATATCTCAACATATGCATAAAATAACAAACCTGTGAAAATTTGAGCTCAATCATCGGTCGCTGAAGTTGCGAGTTAATAATGAAAGAAAAAAACGCCAAAGTTGTGTGCTTTCTGATGCTTGATTTCAAGACCTAAAATTCTAAACTTGAGGTCTCGAAATCAAATTCGTGGAAAACTACTTCTTTCTCAAAACTACATGTAGGTCACTTCAGAGGGAGCTGTTTCTCACAATGTTTTATCAACCTCTGCCAATTACTCATTACCATGTAAGGTTTTATGCTAATAATTATTTTGAGTAATTACCAATAGTGTTCACTGCCTTTAAGGGAGAATGCTGCTTCATGTAATAATGACAAAAATATGTTGGGGCTTCAATTTGACACTGGACCCCAGGCCTGAGGCCAGTGATTTTAGCTCTTGGTCAGTTAACTGCAAAGCCAGCAGTCATGTTAAACTCTGTACAAATGTCAAGTATTCTTACTAAGATTCTTGTCTTGTAATATAGTTAAACAGTTTGAGCTTCAAGCTCTTGTGTAATTTTTTGTCAAATTGAGCTGTGTATGTAAAACCAAATGAATGTTTAAGTAATCTTGAAATAAAATTAAACTTCAAAATACATGCAGTTAACAATTTGAGTGATGCATTTTATCACTGGGTATAAAAATACTCATAAAAACTGCTTTATTGTAAAAACCAACCAGCCCCACAACAGACAAAACTAAATTAACTGTACACAATATTTGATAAACTTTAAAACTAATCAAGCAAACTTAATACATGTAATCAGTCACTGTCACCATCGGTGAAGTCAACAACCTTTACAATGGTTCACTAATTAAAGAGAACCACGTCCCAATTTCATGGCGCTGTTTACCACAGAGTTCTGTGCTTTAAATGGGACCATGAGCACATAATATTCATTTGTACCATAGAGTTATATATAAGAACTAGAGGGCGCACTGGCCTATATACGCGCTCCGGCATGCGCGCAGGCGGCCATTTTCTAAGTTGACAAAACTGGCATCTCACAGCGTTTGTTTGTGCGGCCATTTTGTAAGTTGAACAAACAGCATCGCGTGAGCGTTCAATAAAAAAAACCTCAAACGTGTATTTCATATCAACGCGCGTGCAGAATGACGTGCTTGTCATCTTGCGGTCCCGTGGCGATTGTGCACGAAGCATCACTCGTGCGCCCTCTAGTTCTTATATATAACTCTATGATTTGTACCAACTCCATAAAAATAGGTCTGAATAGTGAAAGGGTTTACATTGTAGGGGCTACGTGTAGATACAAAAAACAAAACAAAACAGAGTTCAAAATAGTGACTCTTGGAAGGTGCTTCTTTGAATGCAGGCATGTGGACAATTTTGAGTGTTTTAGTGGCAAAATACAAAGTAGACCGCATTATGGTTATGGCATTAGTTGGGTGTTCATAACAAGTCAAGCACAAGCCTACTAACAATAAGCCTACAAACATTAGAGAGGTTATGCTAATAGATATTGCATTAAACGTACAACATTTTACTCCTTTAAAGTTTCTTGTTGCCGTTCCTGTAGAAGCTCAACTTTTTAGGGAAGAGGGGCACAAACATCAATTACTAAACGCTCCTTTTAGGGGTGCGTCAGAAGAAAAACTAGTTTAAAAACATTTCCATAAAAATCTTGTCAAAATAGAAACTTTGTTAACATTGTTTCTTTACCCGATTCAGAAAACAACTAGGCAGTCTTTCTAGTGTTGCCAACACATAGCTAAGCGAATAAGGTACCTTTTATGACGATGTACGCACATGTCCATGCTTTAAAGAAAAAGCGTGAAGCTTTAGGGATTGGCCGAGTTGGTCCATGAAAAGTGTTTGAAACCATTTGTTATGAAATGCATAAGGCATGTATGGTTAGAAAGATGTTTTAAAAGTAGAATATAACGATCCACACAAACATGCATCGAAATTGCGCGGTTTTCCTTATACTTAGCGAAATAACACGGTCGGCCATTTTATGGAGTCAAAAATTTGACACCACAAAATGGTGTGCCGTATTAGTTCATGGCGTACAAGGAAAACCATGCAATTTCGAAGCATATTTATGTGGATTGTTATATTCTACTTTTAAAACATCTTTCTAACCATACTGCATATTATAATAAACAGTTTCAAATGCTTTTCATAGACCAACTCGCCCGATCCAAGGCAATGGGTCCCTTCAACTTCCCAATATGCCTACAATACATGTAACTAGAAAAGAAACTTAATTGAGAATGGCATTGAGAATCAGTACAAAATAAAGGGAAAAGTGTTTAGGTGCCAGTCAGTTACATGTAGCTCCATCGATACTAATGGGAGACTTTGTAACCCTATGTAGGTGGCAGCAGACTTACCAGGTAAATTTCCATTGTTTACCTAGTTCTGAGCATGCGCACTGTATCAAGAACAATGGATTTACCTGGTCAGTCTGCTGCCACCTAGCGTCCCGAAAGTCCTCCATTGTTTCCTACATAACGGTGAAATGGCAAGTATTGTTATTTTGTTCAGTTATAAGGCTGTTTCTTTGATACAAACAAGAGCTGCTGTGCTTGAGGTATGGGATTACAGGCCTTTTCCACTACATGTAGATCCCTAGCACTGACGTCAGACCACAATCTGTTGACTCTGCTCATGGCCTGCCATTTTTGGGAGAAGGTGCGAGTGTCACCTAAAACGCAAATTGCACAGCTCAGGTACAAATGTTGAAATTGGACTTCCAAAGTGTTGAAAACCAGATTTATAACTGCCAAGTACATAATTGCCAAATAAACACAGTTCTCCCTTGTGTGTGAAGCAACATTCTTGGAACAAGCCTTCAAGTAGCCTTGCTGGCTCCTTCATTCTCGTGTGTGTCCATCACAAAACAGTGTCAGAATTTCCAAGTACCGCATGTTGTATCATGCAGATGGGGAGCAAAAGGTCACTACTCAAAACAGGACTGTGCATTCCTGACGACTTAGTTCAAACTTCCAGTAGTTGTTCCCCCAACAAGGTTCCTGATGATCGAATGGCTGGTGGGCCCTTGGCATTTTACCGGATGCTACCTCTGCCACTCAGCCCTATTTCAAAAGCCTTCATAATGGCTGTAGGGTCCAATTTAAAGCTCACAAATGCAGGCACGCTGAACTTTTGCCTTTTGTTGTATTGGTCTCCATTGGACAAGATTGCTGAATCTAAATAAGGAAACAATGACATACAATTTAATTGTAAATGTTAGTGAGAAATAAAAAGTCTGAATTTGGTGGACTACAATAGCCAAACCATCCTTACTTTATACATAAGGCCATGCATTATGTCATTGTGAATTTCAGGACTCAAACATTGGTTGTACTGTTGAGTTACTTTATAATACAGGCCTGTAAATACACAGAGACCATGGCCTCTATTGCCATGCAAAACAAACTAATACGAAATGATTTGTTTCTTCATTATAAGATCACTTTTGGGTTAAAGGCAGTGGACACTGTAGCATCTATATATCGCCCTCTATTGACTAGTTGTCATACAAGTTTATTATTCAAAGGTTAAAGTTCAGATGTGATTAAAAGAACAATGATCCATCTTGATTCCTGTTGCAACTCAAACAACTGCGTTTTAGAGTTTCCATATTTCTCCACCTTTGTTTCAAAATATTAAAGACACTATTGGTAATTGTCAAAGACTAGCCCTCACAGTTGGTGTATCTCAACATATGCATAAAATAACAAACCTGTGAAAATTTGAGCTCAATCGGTCATCGAACTTGCGAGATAATAATGAAAAAAAAAAAACACCCTAGTCACACGAAGTTGTGTGCGTTTCGATGGTTGATTTCGAGACCTCAAGTTCTAAATCTGAGGTCTTGAAATCAAATTCGTGGAAAATTACTTCTTTCTCAAAAACTATGGCACTTCAGAGGGAGCCGTTCCTCACAATGTTTTATACCATCAACCGCTCCCCATTACTCATCACCAAGAAAGGTTTCATGCAATAGTGTCCACTGCCTTTAATCAAGGGCGTTTTTCCATTTCAAAGTTGAAAAGGCATACATAGACCTTTTCGCAAATACCATTGCGCAAGCGTAAACTGTTGGACCTGGTGCATTGTAGGATAGCTGTGGGTCAAATTTGATCACCAGTAGACCACAATGCACCTAATTCCAAGCTCTGCACTTGCTTTTCTCCAAATGTCATTTTTAGAGTAAACGCCCGGTCCCACTGCAGCGATAACGAGACGATAACGATCACAACGCAAAGAGAACGCGTTCTATTGGTTGAATTGCTCCACGCAGAATACGCACACGCTCATTCAACCAATAGAATGCGTTCTCTTGGCGTCGTTATCGTTATCGTTCTCGTTATCGCTGCAGTGGGACCGGGCCTTAAGGCTGTTTGCCATGGAAGGGCCGGCAGGCTGGTCTTGGCATTAGAACGTTCTCAACCTTGTCACAAAAACTTTACAATTTTCCAATGGAAGTGCCTCTGAAAAAGGAAAATAGAATTGCCATCTCACAGAGGTAATCCCAGGTCTGAGAAAGAATTATTTTTATGGGAAGGTTTCTAGACAGATGTTAATTTCCAAAGGGTTGAAGATTAAACATTGGTGTGTTTGCTCTCACGTCTACACTTACCAGTGGTTAAGTCATTGACAGTTCTTCCTTGATTTCTGGTCTGTGAAAGTAAAAGACACAAAAACCAAAATGTTAAAAAATAGCATAAAATAAATACATTTGTTTTGAAGCATCTCAAAGAAACACTTCACACAAAATCATAGGGATACAAACTTCAAGACGACAAATTTCAGTAGCAATGTAAAGTGAACCTGTTGTGAAATAATAAGTGATGACTGAAGCTTTGCATGGTGTGAAAAAAAAAAAGTAACAGGGCTCCAATTTGAGACCCCCAAAATAGGCTTGTATCTCAAAATGTTTCCAGGGCCAGAGTTTGAGGATAAAACTATCAATGCAGTGTCAAAATATTATGGGCTGACTTTGTACATTATGTACCAGAAATATTCAGTTCATTCCTGAATTACGAGATATTCAATCAAATGTAGGGCATTGCATTTTACCTTTTTAGACTGGAATTTACAGACCATTGTTTTTTTTATGTCCTGTGACACCGTGCTTCAAATTTTGCTCTGAGTTTTAAAGGTGAGGTAAGAGACCGGTAATTCTTTTTCCACTTTCATGACAAGTTTTCTATTAAAAATTAGTGCATAAAACAAATTAATGTGAAAACTTGAAGCGTGACTCACTGCTAACAAACAAATTTTAAACTGGGATCCAGATCTAAGGGGTGCCACACCATTTGATCACCCCCTGCATTCCAAAGAGCGTTTGGGTCAAGTATCAATAGTACAAGAGAAGTAGATGAAAGGACCCAAATTATTTAATTTGGGAAAAAACACAACATATTTCATTTACCAGGCCAGGGGCAGATTTCACTAATGCGTTTTGGTCATCGCAAACGCCGAAATCGATTGCTAAATCTAAAATCCATCGCAACTTAGCGATGGATTGTTAGCCGACGATTTCACTAAAACTTAACGATGAATATACTCGTCGCAAAGTTATTATCTTGCGATAACATGTTAGTGGTCCGAAGTAAAAGTTCATCGCAAACTTATGATACATCGCGCCATTCTGTGCTTATAGTTATAGCGGTGTACGTTTTGACGTATAAATTGTCCGTGATTTAGAGTAAAATGAGTGGCGCTACATTATTTTAGTCTTGCGGTCTGTTACCTGGTAGACTCAGATTGCCGATGACAACTTTTAGCGACGCAACTGCAGCAAAGAGCCCCTTAATATCGGTAAAAAAGAAATACTATCTGGGTTTGATTATTTTAACCATCATTTTTAGAAAAAATGTGTAATGTATTGGCAAATTGACAATGTGAAGCTTAGTATTATTAGACAGATATGTCAGAATTTTCATCAATCCCACCGTAACAACAGATTTACGAAATCTTTTTATTAAAATCTAAAATTATAATAGAGGCCATAGGCCTATAAATGCTTTAACCCTTTGTAAATGAATGCCTAAACATCGTCCACAATAGTTCGTATGCACCAACATGACAACGATTTACATATAAACTGCACAATGCCATTTCATTTCAAGCGACGACCGACGATTTTGTTGCGGGACGTCAAAGGTCACTACTTTTAGCCTCGTACAAAAACTTTATTTCCCTTTTAACGTCATCGCAATTGTGATGACTTTAGTGAAACGCAGAATTAGCGACATCGCAATTGTGATGGATTTGAGGTTTGCAATCTCATCGCAAGTGTATTAGCGATGATCGCAAATATAGACGTTAGTGAAAACGGGCCCCTGGCACACTCGTAAGAAGTCTGAAATCGTAAGAAGTCTGAAATATCTCGTCCCTGTTTAATATTTCATTACCAAGTTTAGTGGATGAGCTTCAATTTAAAAAAAACAGTAATTCAGTTTTGGAAATTCCATTGAGGTGTGCATCCAGCTGTAACGATACATAAATAGATGGATTACAATAGGCGTCATCGACCGCCATCTTTTGATGTAAGTGTACATGCAGCGCATACACTTGTCCCTTGTTAATACTCCAAAGATGTTGGTCGATGACGCTTATTGCAATCCATATATAGCGTGAAATGTCTTACCAGTATATGATACTGCTTCTGTGGACTGGTGGTCCCATTAACTTGCCCCTTTCCCCGGTTCCCTTGGCCCTGTGTAACACCAGGAGAACCTTCTCGCTGGTATTCCTGCTTCCTATTTATGAACTCTTGCTGTGGATCCTTGAACCGCATGAAGAGATCCATTTGGCTCTGGTTCTGACTCGAGAACACCCTCTGTTGTTTCGTTTTGTTTTTGTTATCGGCACCATTCATGGTAGGGCTAGCTGACGCCTTCTTCTTCGTGTTTGGATTGTTCTGTGGCAGCATAATTGGCCCTGCAGTTGGCTGGTTGGGTTGGGCGTACTTCGTAAGAGCTTCAAAAGGGGATTCCATCGTTGAGATATCTTTCTGTCCTCTCCGCTTGGCAAGTTTCTTCTTCAGTGTTCTTTGAAAGAATTGATTTATAAGGGCTAAAACTAGAGGAATATAGAAACTGTGCAAGATTGCATTCTTGAACCCACTTAGAGGGTATTTTGTACTGTTGTATGATGTGGTCTAACGTGTAATAGTTAACAATTACGGGACAGAAATGCACAGTGCTAGTACAAAAAACGCTGATGTAGGCCATGTTTTAGTTTGATTTATGAATGCCTCGAGACCAAGAATCCTCCAATCAATGCGCCGTATTTTTGACCACATGAGGGCACTCTCAATAGTATTTGTATCACTTCCAAGGATATTTTCAATCAGACCCAAAACAGTTTTTAAAGACAGGAACACATCACCACCACAGACACTATATCCATAACAGACCATAAGACATTCAAGGGAGCCGTCATAATCCACCTGTAAAGCAACTTTAGAGCAACAAAAGCGACGAACTCCGATTAAAACTGTGCAGGATGAATCGTGTATACCAGTATACCCCCAGAAATGATAAAACTACTATTGAGAGCTTCCTCACGCGGTCAAAAATAAGGCGCATGCATTGACAATGGGTTTTATATAATGTGTCCCATGTAACTGATAATTTTGTACATCAACTTGGTTCTACAAGAAGTTTTTTGGCATGGAGAGTTATATTTTATAGTTTGTGAACCCTCCAATGGTCCAGGGAATGGTTTCTCTCCATGAGCTATAAAGATTTAGAAGAAATACAGTCAACTCTGGACGGTTGATACGTACCTCATGTAGGGAATGGCCATGAAGAAATTGTTAGGGTTCAAACCCAGGTTGACCTTTGGTGCATTATCTTTCTTATGGGTTGGAAGGTCATCGACATGAAACCATTTTACATCCTGAAGTATACAAAATTAAATCAATTTAATTTTTGCAGAGTTGTGCAGGCGCATAGCCAGCTTTCATGTGTGCATGGGGGGGGGGGGGGGTCCCAAGTTTGGTTCCCATTTTAAAGTTAAGATTATTTAAGTTTGTACTGATATGGTTTAATTTGCAAAAAGCAGTACTGTTGAAATATACGTTTTCACTGCCAGAGGGATTACAGATTACAATGGTATTGAAGCTGCGGATACTTGAACGAAACTCTGCCAAGCTGGCAACATCGGCATTACCACATCTTCCACAATTGTAAAAATAATGAGAAGTGGATCACATCGTGGTATGAAAAAGACCTACCAGGTGTACAACAATTGTTGTGTTTCCTGTTCCAGTTTGTCTATTTTTTTTTACCCAAAAATGTTTGCTGTCCCCATTCACACCGGCTGGTAAGTTTCTGTGCATATAATTTATCTAAACAACACAAAGGACCTACAGCTTTACATCCGGAAGGACTGAGCAATAACGGTCAAGTGTCTTGCTTTTAAGGATTCAAGAGTTAAGACCGGGACTCAAACCAAATCGCTGCTAATTAGAAACACCACAGAACGTGTGTCTGGTGTACTATACTGCTTGGCCATGACACACATTTAGGCAACTGTTAAATATCAGATGTGAAACTTGAGCATACATGTATGCTAATGGATAATAATGCTAATGATGGATACATACATGTTTAGGGACAGATCAAGGGTTTGATTCTGGAAGATCAGGGCCCAACTTCAAAGAGCTGCTTAGAAGCTAAGCACAACATAATTATGTTTACCAAAACAGGTTTACCAGCCAAAATACCACGTCATACAGTGTATCATGTACATTGCAGCATAAAACTGTAAGCAACATTCCCTGCTCAAGCAGCTGTTGAAGTTAGGCCCTGGGGAAGCAGGTATGGTTAAGAGACTTTACATTCAGCAAAATACTTACCTTAATCTCTCCCCTCGTCTTTGGTTTAAAGTCAGTTTCCACCGGAACATTAGTCACAACATACAGCCTTGCTAGTTGCTCATTAAATGTAGCTTCAATATATTCCTCTTCAATCAGTCCTGAGATGTCAAATCCTGTCTCCTCCAACACCTTCAGTTGGAGAGAAACCATGCATTACTATGCCTCATACATATTCATAATCGAGAGCTATACTCCAATAAACCCTATGCACAATGGGCAATGCACATACACACGCATCTCCTGTCCGCAATTTTGTGTGTCAAAACACGCACAAAAGAAATGGACTCCCCCAAAAAGGCAGAAATGGTAGGCGCATATTGTTCGGAGATGCCCAAACATGTGTACATGTATCATCCTTTTGTGCACGTTTTGACGCACGAAATGGCCAACAGGAGATGTGCGTGTATGTGCACTGCGCGTTTTGCATAGGGTCTGTTGGTCCATTCACCATCACAAACCATTCACAAAGAGCTCAGATGTATCTTAACTGCAAATCAATCTTTATTGCAAGGCACAGTGTGTTGTCACAATACAATTCACAACGGCGATACTGACAACTCATCTTAAGATTAATCTTAGTGCTTTAAGAAATCGGCCCTAGATGCAAATTTTTTTACCAAATATCTGCGCAAGTACTCTTACACAGGATATAAATTCGCATACATTGTAGACCGTCGCACATATGACAGTCTGCTACGCATGGAATTTATGAAGCAATATGGAACTGATATGTCACAGGAATGAAAAGATGGCAAGTATGAGGTACATGTAAAGTAAAACAAATATAAAATGGTTTATTTCAAGAGGACAGTTGAGCTCTCCTCAGTATTTCATATTGCTTAATTCATCATCTGGTTGTGAAGCCACATGTACTCTCAGAAAACCGAACTTAATCACTGTACTAGCCAAGAAACCAATTGGGAGAAAACAAGGAAGCAGTTTCAAGTTTAGATCATGTAGCAGTGGGAGGAAAACCCAGCGACTTACTCCAGGGAAAACCCATACAGTCAGGTAGGGAATGAAAACCCAAAAGTTTTTGACTACACTTACTTCCAAAAACTAAATTTTGGGTCACAACTTGAACTGTCAAAAACCCCCAAAAATAACCATGTGGTGCTTTGCAAATATAGCAAGCATCACAATATCAGCCAATGCCCATGTTCAGTCCAAATGTTTGGCCCACTGCATTGGTCTGGGACACTGCTTGAGTTAAGACTGCACAGAGTTACAACTTAAAGGAACACGTTGCCTTGGATCAGTCGAGTTGGTCTTTGAAAAGCATTTTGCTACCGTTTGTTATAAAATGCATGGTTAGAAAGATGTTGTAAAAGTAGAATACAATGATCTACACAAATATGCCGCGAAATTGCGTGGTTTTCTTTTTACCTCATCCAATAACACCGTCGGCCATTTATGGGAGTCAA